>NC_081554.1:41355019-41661686 GCF_963082655.1 Stomoxys calcitrans | reverse complement strand
TATTTTCGCATATTAGACTCTCTTTTCAAAGAAAAAATTGAATTTTCCCTTCTCATCTGCATAATTGAGGCATTAGCTCAATCTTTGACTACTTTCCCGACAAATTTTTCGGTCTTCGAAATTTCGAAAATTTCAATGGGCTATACCCTTTCCAAAAAAATTGACAAAAAATCGAAAGTCGGATTTCAATAAAAATTCGTTTGCTAAATGATTGCCAACGGTGTTCTGAACCCATTGATGCCCTTGAATTTTCGAAATTCGAAGATTTGAAGAAGTTACGCCATTTTCGAACTAAAAAATCTTGAATTTCTACGAAAACATATTTTCGCATATTAGACTCTCTTTTCAAAGAAAAAATTTAATCTTCCCTTTTCATCAGTATAATTGAGGCATTAGCTCAATCTTTGACTACTTTCCCGACAAATTTTTCTGTCTTCGAAATTTCGAAAATTTCAATGGGCTATACCCTTTCCAAAAAAATTGACAAAAAATCGAAAGTCGGATTTCAATAAAAATTCGTTTACTAAATGATTGACAACGGAGTTCTGAACCCATTGATGCCCTTGAATTTTCGAAATTCGAAGATTTGAAGAAGTTACGCCTTTTTCGAACTAAAAAATCTTGAATTTCTACGAAAACATATTTTCGCATATTAGACTCTCTTTTCAAAGAATTTTCCCTTCTCATCTGCATAATTGAGGCATTAGCTCAATCTTTAACTACTTTCCCGACAAATTTTTCGGTCTTCGAAATTTCGAAAATTTCAATGGGCTATACCCTTTCCAAAAAAATTGACAAAAAATCGAAAGTCGGATTTCAATAAAAATTCGTTTGCTAAATGATTGCCAACGGTGTTCTGAACCCATTCATGCCCTTGAATTTTCGAAATTCGAAGATTTGAAGAAGTTACGCCATTTTCGAACTAAAAGATCTTGAATTTCTACGAAAACATATTTTCGAGTTTTGGTCTCTCTTTTCTAAGAAAAAATTTAATCTTCCCTTTTCATCAGTATAATTGAGGCATTAGCTCAATCTTTGACTACTTTCCCGACAAATTTTTCGGTCTTCGAAATTTCGAAAATTTCAATGGGCTATACCCTTTCCAAAAAAATTGACAAAAAATCGAAAGTCGGATTTCAATAAAAATTCGTTTGCTAAATGATTGCCAACGTTGTTCTGAACCCATTGATGCCCTTGAATTTTCGAAATTCGAAGATTTGAAGAAGTAACGCCATTTTCGAACTAAAAGATCTTGAATTTCTACACAAAATATTTCGAGTTTTGGTCTCTCTTTTCAAAGAAAAAGTTGAATTTTCCCTTTTCATCAGTATAATTGAGGCATTAGCACAATCTTTGACTACTTTCCCGACAAATTTTTCGGTCTTCGAAATTTCGAAAATTTCAATGGGCTATACCCTTTCCAAAAAAATTGACAAAAAATCGAAAGTCGGATTTCAATAAAAATTCGTTTGCAAAATGATTGCCAACGGTTTTCTGAATCCATTGATGCCCTTGAATTTACGAAATTCGAAGAATTGAAGAAGTAACGCCATTTTAGAACTAAAAAATTTTGAATTTCGACAAAAACTATTTTTCAGTTTTGGTCTCTCTTTTCGAAGAAAAAATTTAATCTTCCCTTTTCATCAGTATAATTGAGGCATTAGCACAATCTTTGACTACTTTCCCGACAAATTTTTCGGTCTTCGAAATTTCGAAAATTTCAATGGGCTATACCCTTTCCAAAAAAATTGACAAAAAATCGAAAGTCGGATTTCAATAAAAATTCTAAATGCTAAATGATTGCCATCGGTGTTCTGAACCCATTGATGCCCTTGAATTTTCGAAATTCGAAGATTTGAAGAAGTAACGCCATTTTCGAACTAAAAGATCTTGAATTTCGACAAAAAATATTTTTGAGTTTTGGTCTCTCTTTTCGAAGAAAAAATTTAATCTTCCCTTTTCATCAGTATAATTGAGGCATTAGCACAATCTTTGACTACTTTCCCGACAAATTTTTCTGTCTTCGAAATTTCGAAAATTTCAATGGGCTATACCCTTTCCAAAAAAATTGAAAAAAAATCGGAAGTCGGATTTCAATAAAAATTCGTTTGCTAAATGATTGCCAACGGTGTTCTGAATCCACTGATGCCCTTGAATTTTCAAAGTTCGAAGATTTGAAGAAGTTACGCCATTTTCGAACTAAAAAATTTTAATTTCTACGAAAACATATTTTCGCATATTAGACTCTCTTTTCAAAGAAAAAATTGAATTTTCCCTTCTCATCTGCATAATTGAGGCATTAGCTCAATCTTTGACTACTTTCCCGACAAATTTTTCGGTCTTCGAAATTTCGAAAATTTCAATGGGCTATACCCTTTCCAAAAAAATTGACAAAAAATCGAAAGTCGGATTTCAATAAAAATTCGTTTGCTAAATGATTGCCAATGGTGTTCTGAATCCATTGATGCCTTTGAATTTTCGAAATTCGAAGATTTGAAGAAATTACGCCATTTTCGAACTAAAAAATTTGAATTTCTACGAAAACATATTTTCGCATATTAGATTCTCTTTTCAAAGAAAAAATTGAATTTTCCCTTCTCATCTGCATAATTGAGGCATTAGCTCAATCTTTGACTACTTTCCCAACAAATTTTTCTGTCTTCGAAATTTCGAAAATTTCAATGGGCTATACCCTTTCCAAAAAAATTGACAAAAAATCGAAAGTCGGATTTCAATAAAAATTCGTTTGCTAAATGATTGCCAACGGTGTTCTGAATCCATTGATGCCCTTGAATTTTCGAAATTCGAAGATTTGAAGAAGTTACGCCATTTTCGAACTAAAAGATCTTGAATTTCGACAAAAAATATTTTTCAGTTTTGGTCTCTCTTTTCAAAGAAAAAATTTAATCTTCCCTTTTCATCAGTATAATTGAGGCATTAGCTCAATCTTTGACTACTTTCCCGACAAATTTTTCGGTCTTCGAAATTTCGAAAATTTCAATGGGCTATACCCTTTCCAAAAAAATTGACAAAAAATCGAAAGTCGGATTTCAATAAAAATTCGTTTGCTAAATGATTGCCAACGGTGTTCTGAACCCATTGATGCCCTTGAATTTTCGAAATTCGAAGATTTGAAGAAGTTACGTCATTTTCGAACTAAAAAATTTGAATTTCTACGAAAACATATTTTCGCATATTAGACTCTCTTTTCAAAGAAAAAATTGAATTTTCCCTTCTCATCTGCATAATTGAGGCATTAGCTCAATCTTTGACTACTTTCCCGACAAATTTTTCGGTCTTCGAAATTTCGAAAATTTCAATGGGCTATACCCTTTCCAAAAAAATTGACAAAAAATCCAAAGTCGGATTTCAATAAAAATTCGTTTGCTAAATGATTGCCAATGGTGTTCTGAATCCATTGATGCCCTTGAATTTTCGAAATTCGAAGATTTGAAGAAATTACGCCATTTTCGAACTAAAAAATTTGAATTTCTACGAAAACATATTTTCGCATATTAGATTCTCTTTTCAAAGAAAAAATTGAATTTTCCCTTCTCATCTGCATAATTGAGGCATTAGCTCAATCTTTGACTACTTTCCCAACAAATTTTTCTGTCTTCGAAATTTCGAAAATTTCAATGGGCTATACCCTTTCCAAAAAAATTGACAAAAAATCGAAAGTCGGATTTCAATAAAAATTCGTTTGCTAAATGATTGCCAACGGTGTTCTGAATCCATTGATGCCCTTGAATTTTCGAAATTCGAAGATTTGAAGAAGTTACGCCATTTTCGAACTAAAAGATCTTGAATTTCGACAAAAAATATTTTTCAGTTTTGGTCTCTCTTTTCAAAGAAAAAATTTAATCTTCCCTTTTCATCAGTATAATTGAGGCATTAGCTCAATCTTTGACTACTTTCCCGACAAATTTTTCGGTCTTCGAAATTTCGAAAATTTCAATGGGCTATACCCTTTCCAAAAAAATTGACAAAAAATCGAAAGTCGGATTTCAATAAAAATTCGTTTGCTAAATGATTGCCAACGGTGTTCTGAACCCATTGATGCCCTTGAATTTTCGAAATTCGAAGATTTGAAGAAGTTACGCCATTTTCGAACTAAAAAATTTGAATTTCTACGAAAACATATTTTCGCATATTAGACTCTCTTTTCAAAGAAAAAATTGAATTTTCCCTTCTCATTTGCATAATTGAGGCATTAGCTCAATCTTTGACTACTTTCCCGACAAATTTTTCTGTCTTCAAATTTCGAAAATTTCAATGGACTATACCCTTTCCAAAAAAATTGACAAAAAATTGAAAGTCGGATTTCAATAAAAATTCGTTTGCTAAATGATTGCCAACGGGGTTCTGAACCCATTGATGCCCTTGAATTTTCGAAATTCGAAGATTTGAAGAAGTTACGTCATTTTCGAACTAAAAAATTTGAATTTCTACGAAAACATATTTTCGCATATTAGACTCTCTTTTCAAAGAAAAAATTGAATTTTCCCTTCTCATTTGCATAATTGAGGCATTAGCACAATCTTTGACTACTTTCCCGACAAATTTTTCGGTCTTCGAAATTTCGAAAATTTCAATGGGCTATACCCTTTCCAAAAAAATTGACAAAAAATCGAAAGTCGGATTTCAATAAAAATTCGTTTGCAAAATGATTGCCAACGGTTTTCTGAACCCATTGATGCCCTTGAATTTTCGAAATTCGAAGAATTGAAGAAGTAACGCCATTTTAGAACTAAAAAATTTTGAATTTTACGAAAAAAAAAATTTTCGAGTTTTGGTCTCTCTTTTCAAAGAAAAAGTTGAATTTTCCCTTTTCATCAGTATAATTGAGGCATTAGCACAATCTTTGACTACTTTCCCGACAAATTTTTCGGTCTTCGAAATTTCGAAAATTTCAATGGGCTATACCCTTTCCAAAAAAATTGACAAAAAATCGAAAGTCGGATTTCAATAAAAATTCGTTTGCTAAATGATTGCCAAAGGTGTTCTGAACCCATTGATGCCCTTGAATTTTCGAAATTCGAAGATTTGAAGAAGTTACGCCATTTTCGAACTAAAAAATTTGAATTTCTACGAAAACATATTTTCGCATATTAGACTCTCTTTTCAAAGAAAAAATTGAATTTTCCCTTCTCATTTGCATAATTGAGGCATTAGCTCAATCTTTGACTACTTTCCCGACAAATTTTTCTGTCTTCAAATTTCGAAAATTTCAATGGACTATACCCTTTCCAAAAAAATTGACAAAAAATTGAAAGTCGGATTTCAATAAAAATTCGTTTGCAAAATGATTGCCAACGGTTTTCTGAACCCATTGATGCCCTTGAATTTTCGAAATTCGAAGAATTGAAGAAGTAACGCCATTTTAGAACTAAAAAATTTTGAATTTTACGAAAAAATATTTTCGAGTTTTGGTCTCTCTTTTCAAAGAAAAAGTTGAATTTTCCCTTTTCATCAGTATAATTGAGGCATTAGCACAATCTTTGACTACTTTCCCGACAAGTTTTTCTGTCTTCGAAATTTCGAAAATTTCAATGGGCTATACCCTTTCCAAAAAAATTGACAAAAAATCGAAAGTCGGATTTCAATAAAAATTCGTTTGCTAAATGATTGCCAACGGTGTTCTGAACCCATGGATGCCCTTGAATTTTCGAAATTCGAAGATTTGAAATAAATACGCCATTTTCAAACTAAAATATCTTGAATTTCGACAAAAAATATTTTTTAGTTTTGGTCTCTCTTTTCAAACAAAAAATTTAATCTTCCCTTTTCATCAGTATAATTGAGGCATTAGCACAATCTTTGACTACTTTCCCGACAAATTTTTCGGTCTTCGAAATTTCGAAAATTTCAATGGGCTATACCCTTTCCAAAAAAATTGACAAAAAATCGAAAGTCGGATTTCAATAAAAATTCGTTTGCTAAATGATTGCCAACGGTGTTCTGAACCCATTGATGCCCTTGAATTTTCGAAATTCGAAGATTTGAAGAAGTTACGCCATTTTCGAACTAAAAAATCTTGAATTTCTACGAAAAAATATTTTCGAGTTTTGGTCTCTCTTTTCTAAGAAAAAATTGAATTTTCCTTCTCATCAGTATAATTGAGGCATTAGCTCAATCTTTGACTACTTTCCCGACAAACTTTTCGGTCTTCGAAATTTCGAAAATTTCAATGGGCTATACCCTTTCCAAAAAAATTGACAAAAATCGAAAGTCGGATTTCAATAAAAATTCGTTTGCTAAATGATTGCCAACGGTGTTCTGAACCCATTGATGCCCTTGAATTTTCGAAATTCGAAGATTTGAAGAAGTTACGCCATTTTCGAACTAAAAAATCTTGAATTTCTACGAAAAAATATTTTCGAGTTTTGGTCTCTCTTTTCTAAGAAAAAATTGAATTTTCCTTCTCATCAGTATAATTGAGGCATTAGCTCAATCTTTGACTACTTTCCCGACAAACTTTTCGGTCTTCGAAATTTCGAAAATTTCAATGGGCTATACCCTTTCCAAAAAAATTGACAAAAATCGAAAGTCGGATTTCAATAAAAATTCGTTTGCTAAATGATTGCCAACGGTTTTCTGAGCCCATTGATGCCTTTGAATTTTCGAAATTCGAAGATTTGAAGAAGTAACGCCATTTTAGAACTAAAAAATTTTGAATTTTACGAAAAAATATTTTCGAGTTTTGGTCTCTCTTTTCAAAGAAAAAATTGTATTTTCCCTTCTCATCAGCATAATTGAGGTATTAGCTCAATCTTTGACTACTTTCCCGACAAGTTTTTCTGTCTTCGAAATTTCGAAAATTTCAATGGGCTATACCCTTTCCAAAAAAATTGACAAAAAATCGAAAGTCGGATTTCAATAAAAATTCGTTTGCTAAATGATTGCCAACGGTGTTCTGAATCCATTGATGCCCTTGAATTTTCGAAATTCGAAGATTTGAAGAAGTTACGCCATTTTCGAACTTAAAAATTTGAATTTCTACGAAAACATATTTTCGCATATTAGATTCTCTTTTCAAAGGAAAAATTGAATTTTCCCTTTTCATCTGCATAATTGAGGCATTAGCTCAATCTTTGACTACTTTCCCGACAAATTTTTCGGTCTTCGAAATTTCGAAAATTTCAATGGGCTATACCCTTTCCAAAAAAATTGACAAAAAATCGAAAGTCGGATTTCAATAAAAATTCGTTTGCTAAATGATTGCCAACGGTGTTCTGAACCCATGGATGCCCTTGAATTTTCGAAATTCGAAGATTTGAAATAAATACGCCATTTTCAAACTAAAATATCTTGAATTTCGACAAAAAATATTTTTTAGTTTTGGTCTCTCTTTTCAAACAAAAAATTTAATCTTCCCTTTTCATCAGTTTAATTGAGGCATTAGCTCAATCTTTGACTACTTTCCCGACAAATTTTTCTGTCTTCGAAATTTCGAAAATTTCAATGGGCTATACCCTTTCCAAAAAAATTGACAAAAAATCGAAAGTCGGATTTCAATAAAAATTCGTTTGCTAAATGATTGCCAACGGTGTTCTGAACCCATTGATGCCCTTGAATTTTCGAAATTCGAAGATTTGAAGAAGTAACGCCATTTTCGAACTAAAAGATCTTGAATTTCGACAAAAAATATTTTTCAGTTTTGGTCTCTCTTTTCAAAGAAAAAATTTAATCTTCCCTTTTCATCAGTATAATTGAGGCATTAGCACAATCTTTGACTACTTTCCCGACAAATTTTTCGGTCTTCGAAATTTCGAAAATTTCAATGGGCTATACCCTTTCCAAAAAAATTGACAAAAAATCGAAAGTCGGATTTCAATAAAAATTCGTTTGCTAAATGATTGCCAACGGTGTTCTGAACCCATTGATGCCCTTGAATTTTCGAAATTCGAAGATTTGAAGAAGTTACGCCATTTTCGAACTAAAAAATCTTGAATTTCTACGAAAAAATATTTTCGAGTTTTGGTCTCTCTTTTCTAAGAAAAAATTGAATTTTCCTTCTCATCAGTATAATTGAGGCATTAGCTCAATCTTTGACTACTTTCCCGACAAACTTTTCGGTCTTCGAAATTTCGAAAATTTCAATGGGCTATACCCTTTCCAAAAAAATTGACAAAAATCGAAAGTCGGATTTCAATAAAAATTCGTTTGCTAAATGATTGCCAACGGTTTTCTGAGCCCATTGATGCCTTTGAATTTTCGAAATTCGAAGATTTGAAGAAGTAACGCCATTTTAGAACTAAAAAATTTTGAATTTTACGAAAAAATATTTTCGAGTTTTGGTCTCTCTTTTCAAAGAAAAAATTGTATTTTCCCTTCTCATCAGCATAATTGAGGTATTAGCTCAATCTTTGACTACTTTCCCGACAAATTTTTCGCTCTTCGAAATTTCGAAAATTTCAATGGGCTATACCCTTTCCAAAAAAAATTGACAAAAAATCGAAAGTCGGATTTCAATAAAAATTCGTTTGCTAAATGATTGCCAATGGTGTTCTGAATCCATTGATGCCCTTGAATTTTCGAAATTCGAAGATTTGAAGAAATTACGCCATTTTAGAACTAAAAAATTTGAATTTCTACGAAAACATATTTTCGCATATTAGATTCTCTTTTCAAAGGAAAAATTGAATTTTCCCTTTTCATCTGCATAATTGAGGCATTAGCTCAATCTTTGACTACTTTCCCGACAAATTTTTCGGTCTTCGAAATTTCGAAAATTTCAATGGGCTATACCCTTTCCAAAAAAATTGACAAAAAATCGAAAGTCGGATTTCAATAAAAATTCGTTTGCTAAATGATTGCCAACGGTGTTCTGAACCCATGGATGCCCTTGAATTTTCGAAATTCGAAGATTTGAAATAAATACGCCATTTTCAAACTAAAATATCTTGAATTTCGACAAAAAATATTTTTTAGTTTTGGTCTCTCTTTTCAAACAAAAAATTTAATCTTCCCTTTTCATCAGTTTAATTGAGGCATTAGCTCAATCTTTGACTACTTTCCCGACAAATTTTTCTGTCTTCGAAATTTCGAAAATTTCAATGGGCTATACCCTTTCCAAAAAAATTGACAAAAAATCGAAAGTCGGATTTCAATAAAAATTCGTTTGCTAAATGATTGCCAACGGTGTTCTGAACCCATTGATGCCCTTGAATTTTCGAAATTCGAAGATTTGAAGAAGTAACGCCATTTTCGAACTAAAAGATCTTGAATTTCGACAAAAAATATTTTTCAGTTTTGGTCTCTCTTTTCAAAGAAAAAATTTAATCTTCCCTTTTCATCAGTATAATTGAGGCATTAGCACAATCTTTGACTACTTTCCCGACAAATTTTTCGGTCTTCGAAATTTCGAAAATTTCAATGGGCTATACCCTTTCCAAAAAAATTGACAAAAAATCGAAAGTCGGATTTCAATAAAAATTCGTTTGCTAAATGATTGCCAACGGTGTTCTGAACCCATTGATGCCCTTGAATTTTCGAAATTCGAAGATTTGAAGAAGTTACGCCATTTTCGAACTAAAAAATCTTGAATTTCTACGAAAAAATATTTTCGAGTTTTGGTCTCTCTTTTCTAAGAAAAAATTGAATTTTCCTTCTCATCAGTATAATTGAGGCATTAGCTCAATCTTTGACTACTTTCCCGACAAACTTTTCGGTCTTCGAAATTTCGAAAATTTCAATGGGCTATACCCTTTCCAAAAAAATTGACAAAAATCGAAAGTCGGATTTCAATAAAAATTCGTTTGCTAAATGATTGCCAACGGTTTTCTGAGCCCATTGATGCCTTTGAATTTTCGAAATTCGAAGATTTGAAGAAGTAACGCCATTTTAGAACTAAAAAATTTTGAATTTTACGAAAAAATATTTTCGAGTTTTGGTCTCTCTTTTCAAAGAAAAAATTGTATTTTCCCTTCTCATCAGCATAATTGAGGTATTAGCTCAATCTTTGACTACTTTCCCGACAAATTTTTCGCTCTTCGAAATTTCGAAAATTTCAATGGGCTATACCCTTTCCAAAAAAAATTGACAAAAAATCGAAAGTCGGATTTCAATAAAAATTCGTTTGCTAAATGATTGCCAATGGTGTTCTGAATCCATTGATGCCCTTGAATTTTCGAAATTCGAAGATTTGAAGAAATTACGCCATTTTAGAACTAAAAAATTTGAATTTCTACGAAAACATATTTTCGCATATTAGATTCTCTTTTCAAAGAAAAAATTGAATTTTCCCTTCTCATCTGCATAATTGAGGCATTAGCTCAATCTTTGACTACTTTCCCAACAAATTTTTCTGTCTTCGAAATTTCGAAAATTTCAATGGGCTATACCCTTTCCAAAAAAATTGACAAAAAATCGAAAGTCGGATTTCAATAAAAATTCGTTTGCTAAATGATTGCCAACGGTATTCTGAACCCATTGATGCCCTTGAATTTTCGAAATTCGAAGATTTGAAATAAATACGCCATTTTCAAACTAAAATATCTTGAATTTCGACAAAAAATATTTTTTAGTTTTGGTCTCTCTTTTCAAACAAAAAATTTAATCTTCCCTTTTCATCAGTTTAATTGAGGCATTAGCTCAATCTTTGACTACTTTCCCGACAAATTTTTCTGTCTTCGAAATTTCGAAAATTTCAATGGGCTATACCCTTTCCAAAAAAATTGACAAAAAATCGAAAGTCGGATTTCAATAAAAATTCGTTTGCTAAATGATTGCCAACGGTGTTCTGAACCCATTGATGCCCTTGAATTTTCGAAATTCGAAGATTAGAAGAAGTTACGCCATTTTCGAACTAAAAAATCTTGAATTTCTACGAAAAAATATTTTCGAGTTTTGGTCTCTCTTTTCTAAGAAAAAATTGAATTTTCCTTCTCATCAGTATAATTGAGGCATTAGCTCAATCTTTGACTACTTTCCCGACAAACTTTTCGGTCTTCGAAATTTTGAAAATTTCAATGGGCTATACCCTTTCCAAAAAAATTGACAAAAATCGAAAGTCGGATTTCAATAAAAATTCGTTTGCTAAATGATTGCCAACGGTTTTCTGAGCCCATGGATGCCTTTGAATTTTCGAAATTCGAAGATTTGAAGAAGTAACGCCATTTTAGAACTAAAAAATTTTGAATTTTACGAAAAAATATTTTCGAGTTTTGGTCTCTCTTTTCAAAGAAAAAATTGTATTTTCCCTTCTCATCAGCATAATTGAGGTATTAGCTCAATCTTTGACTACTTTCCCGACAAATTTTTCGGTCTTCGAAATTTCGAAAATTTCAATGGGCTATACCCTTTCCAAAAAAATTGACAAAAAATCGAAAGTCGGATTTCAATAAAAATTCGTTTGCTAAATGATTGCCAACGGTGTTCTGAACCCATTGATGCTCTTGAATTTTCGAAATTCGAAGATTTGAAGAAGTTACGCCATTTTCGAACTAAAAGATCTTGAATTTCGACAAAAAATATTTTTCAGTTTTGGTCTCTCTTTTCAAAGAAAAAATTTAATCTTCCCTTTTCATCAGTATAATTGAGGCATTAGCACAATCTTTGACTACTTTCCAGACAAATTTTTCGGTCTTCGAAATTTCGAAAATTTCAATGGGCTATACCCTTTCCAAAAAAATTGACAAAAAATCGAAAGTCGGATTTCAATAAAAATTCGTTTGCTAAATGATTGCCAACGGTGTTCTGAACCCATTGATGCCCTTGAATTTTCGAAATTCGAAGATTTGAAGAAGTTACGCCATTTTCGAACTAAAAAATCTTGAATTTCTACGAAAAAATATTTTCGAGCTTTGGTCTCTCTTTTCTAAGAAAAAATTGAATTTTCCTTCTCATCAGTATAATTGAGGCATTAGCTCAATCTTTGACTACTTTCCCGACAAACTTTTCGGTCTTCGAAATTTCGAAAATTTCAATGGGCTATACCCTTTCCAAAAAAATTGACAAAAAATCGAAAGTCGGATTTCAATAAAAATTCGTTTGCTAAATGATTGCCAACGGTGTTCTGAACCCATTGATGCCCTTGAATTTTCGAAATTCGAAGATTTGAAATAAATACGCCATTTTCAAACTAAAATATCTTGAATTTCGACAAAAAATATTTTTTAGTTTTGGTCTCTCTTTTCAAACAAAAAATTTAATCTTCCCTTTTCATCAGTTTAATTGAGGCATTAGCTCAATCTTTGACTACTTTCCCGACAAATTTTTCTGTCTTCGAAATTTCGAAAATTTCAATGGGCTATACCCTTTCCAAAAAAATTGACAAAAAATCAAAAGTCGGATTTCAATAAAAATTCGTTAGCTAAATGATTGCCAACGGTGTTCTGAATCCATTGATGCCCTTGAATTTTCGAAATTCGAAGATTTGAAATAGTTACGCCATTTTCGAACTAAAATATCTTGAATTTCGACAAAAAATATTTTTCAGTTTTGGTCTCTCTTTTCAAAGAAAAAATTTAGTCTTCCTTTTTCATCAGTATAATTGAGGCATTAGCACAATCTTTGACTACTTTCCAGACAAATTTTTCGGTCTTCGAAATTTCGAAAATTTCAAAAAAATTGAAAAAAAATCGAAAGTCGGATTTCAATAAAAATTCGTTAGCTAAATGATTGCCAACGGTGTTCTGAACCCATTGATGCCCTTGAATTTTCGAAATTCGAAGAAATTTCAATGGGCTATACCCTTTCCAAAAAAATTGACAAAAAATCCAAAGTCGGATTTCAATAAAAATTCGTTTGCTAAATGATTGCCAACGGTGTTCTGAACCCATTGATGCCCTTGAATTTTCGAAATTCGAAGATTTGAAATAACTACGCCATTTTCGAACTAAAATATCTTGAATTTCGACAAAAAAATATTTTTCAGTTTTGGTCTCTCTTTGCAAAGAAAAAATTGAATTTTCCCTTCTCATCTGCATAATTGAGGCATTAGCTCAATCTTTGACTACTTTCCCGACAAATTTTTCTGTCTTCAAATTTCGAAAATTTCAATGGACTATACCCTTTCCAAAAAAAATTGACAAAAAAATCGAAAGTCGGATTTCAATAAAAATTCGTTTGCTAAATGATTGCCAACGGTGTTTTGAATCCATTGATGCCCTTGAATTTTCGAAATTCGAAGATTTGAAGAAGTTACGCCATTTTCGAACTAAAAAATTTGAATTTGTACGAAAACATATTTTCGCATATTAGACTCTCTTTTCAAAGAAAAAATTGAATTTTCCCTTCTCATCTGCATAATTGAGGCATTAGCTCAATCTTTGACTACTTTCCCGACAAATTTTTCGGTCTTCGAAATTTCGAAAATTTCAATGGACTATACCCTTTCCAAAAAAATTGACAAAAAATCGAAAGTCGGATTTCAATAAAAATTCGTTTGCTAAATGATTGCCAACGGTGTTCTGAACCCATTGATGCCCTTGAATTTTCGAAATTCGAAGATTTGAAGAAGTTACGCCATTTACGAACTAAAAAATTTGAATTTCTACGAAAACATATTTTCGCATATTAGTCTCTCAATTTAAAGAAAAAATTGAATTTTCCGTTTTCATCAGTATAATTGAGGCTCAATCTTTGACTACTTTCCCGACAAATTTTTCTGTCTTCGAAATTTCGAAAATTTCAATGGACTATACCCTTTCCAAAAAAAATTGACAAAAAAATCGAAAGTCGGATTTCAATAAAAATTCGTTTGCTAAATGATTGCCAACGGTGTTCTGAACCCATTGATGCCCTTGAATTTTCGAAATTCGAAGATTTGAAATAACTACGCCATTTTCGAACTAAAATATCTTGAATTTCGACAAAAAATATTTTTCAGTTTTGGTCTCTCTTTTCAAAGAAAAAATTGAATTTTCCCTTCTCATCTGCATAATTGAGGCATTAGCTCAATCTTTGACTACTTTCCCGACAAATTTTTCTGTCTTCAAATTTCGAAAATTTCAATGGACTATACCCTTTCCAAAAAAATTGACAAAAAATCGAAAGTCGGATTTCAATAAAAATTCGTTTGCTAAATAATTGCCAACGGTGTTTTGAACCCATTGATGCCCTTGAATTTTCGAAATTCGAAGATTTTGAAATAACTACGCCATTTTCAAACTAAAATATCTTGAATTTCGACAAAAAATATTTTTCAGTTTTGGTCTCTCTTTTCAAAGAAAAAATTTAATCTTCCCTTTTCATCATTATAATTGAGGCATTAGCTCAATCTTTGACTACTTTCCCGACAAAATTTTTCGGTCTTCGAAATTTCGAAAATTTCAATGGGCTATTATACCCTTTCCAAAAAAATTGACAAAAAATTTAAAGTCGGATTTCAATAAAAATTCGTTTGCTAAATGATTGCCAACGGTGTTCTGAATCCATTGATGCCCTTGAATTTTCGAAATTCGAAGATTTGAAGAAGTTACGCCATTTTCGAACTAAAAAATTTGAATTTCTACGAAAACATATTTTCGCATATTAGACTCTCCTTTCAAAGAAAAAATAGAATTTATCCTTCTCATCTGCATAATTGAGGCATTAGCTCAATCTTTGACTACTTTCCCGACAAATTTTTCGGTCTTCGAAATTTCGAAAATTTCAATGGGCTATACCCTTTCCAAAAAAATTGACAAAAAATTGAAAGTCGGATTTCAATAAAAATTCGTTTGCTAAATGATTGTCAACGGTGTTCTGAATCCATTGATGCCCTTGAATTTTCGAAATTCGAAGATTTGAAGAAGTTACGCCATTTTCGAACTAAAAAATTTGAATTTCTACGAAAACATATTTTCGCATATTAGACTCTCTTTTCAAAGAAAAAATTGAATTTTCCCTTCTCATCTGCATAATTGAGGCATTAGCTCAATCTTTGACTACTTTCCCGACAAATTTTTCTGTCTTCAAATTTCGAAAATTTCAATGGACTATACCCTTTCCAAAAAAATTGACAAAAAATCGAAAGTCGGATTTCAATAAAAATTCGTTTGCTAAATGATTGCCAACGGTGTTCTGAACCCATTGATGCCCTTGAATTTTCGAAATTCGAAGATTTTGAAATAACTACGCCATTTTCAAACTAAAATATCTTGAATTTCGACAAAAAATATTTTTCAGTTTTGGTCTCTCTTTTCAAAGAAAAAATTTAATCTTCCCTTTTCATCATTATAATTGAGGCATTAGCTCAATCTTTGACTACTTTCCCGACAAAATTTTTCGGTCTTCGAAATTTCGAAAATTTCAATGGGCTATTATACCCTTTCCAAAAAAATTGACAAAAAATTTAAAGTCGGATTTCAATAAAAATTCGTTTGCTAAATGATTGCCAACGGTGTTCTGAATCCATTGATGCCCTTGAATTTTCGAAATTCGAAGATTTGAAGAAGTTACGCCATTTTCGAACTAAAAAATTTGAATTTCTACGAAAACATATTTTCGCATATTAGACTCTCTTTTCAAAGAAAAAATAGAATTTATCCTTCTCATCTGCATAATTGAGGCATTAGCTCAATCTTTGACTACTTTCCCGACAAATTTTTCGGTCTTCGAAATTTCGAAAATTTCAATGGGCTATACCCTTTCCAAAAAAATTGACAAAAAATCGAAAGTCGGATTTCAATAAAAATTCGTTTGCTAAATGATTGCCAACGGTGTTTTGAATCCATTGATGCCCTTGAATTTTCGAAATTCGAAGATTTGAAGAAGTTACGCCATTTTCGAACTAAAAAATTTGAATTTCTACGAAAACATATTTTCGCATATTAGACTCTCTTTTCAAAGAAAAAATTGAATTTTCCCTTCTCATCTGCATAATTGAGGCATTAGCTCAATCTTTGACTACTTTCCCGACAAATTTTTCTGTCTTCGAAATTTCGAAAATTTCAATGGGCTATACCCTTTCCAAAAAAATTGACAAAAAATCGAAAGTCGGATTTCAATAAAAATTCGTTTGGTAAATGATTGCCAACGGTGTTCTGAACCCATTGATGCCCTTGAATTTTCGAAATTCGAAGATTTTGAAATAACTACGCCATTTTCAAACTAAAATATCTTGAATTTCGACAAAAAATATTTTTCAGTTTTGGTCTCTCTTTTCAAAGAAAAAATTTAATCTTCCCTTTTCATCATTATAATTGAGGCATTAGCTCAATCTTTGACTACTTTCCCGACAAAATTTTTCGGTCTTCGAAATTTCGAAAATTTCAATGGGCTATTATACCCTTTCCAAAAAAATTGACAAAAAATTTAAAGTCGGATTTCAATAAAAATTCGTTTGCTAAATGATTGTCAACGGTGTTCTGAATCCATTGATGCCCTTGAATTTTCGAAATTCGAAGATTTGAAGAAGTTACGCCATTTTCGAACTAAAAAATTTGAATTTCTACGAAAACATATTTTCGCATATTAGACTCTCTTTTCAAAGAAAAAATTGAATTTATCCTTCTCATCTGCATAATTGAGGCATTAGCTCAATCTTTGACTACTTTCCCGACAAATTTTTCGGTCTTCGAAATTTCGAAAATTTCAATGGGCTATACCCTTTCCAAAAAAATTGACAAAAAATCGAAAGTCGGATTTCAATAAAAATTCGTTTGCTAAATGATTGCCAACGGTGTTTTGAATCCATTGATGCCCTTGAATTTTCGAAATTCGAAGATTTGAAGAAGTTACGCCATTTTCGAACTAAAAAATTTGAATTTCTACGAAAACATATTTTCGCATATTAGACTCTCTTTTCAAAGAAAAAATTGAATTTTCCCTTCTCATCTGCATAATTGAGGCATTAGCTCAATCTTTGACTACTTTCCCGACAAATTTTTCTGTCTTCGAAATTTCGAAAATTTCAATGGGCTATTTCAATGGGCTAAATTCGAAGATTTGAAGAAGTTACGCCATTTTCGAACTAAAAAATTTGAATTTCTACGAAAACATATTTTCGCATATTAGACTCTCTTTTCAAAGAAAAAATTGAATTTTCCCTTCTCATCTGCATAATTGAGGCATTAGCTCAATCTTTGACTACTTTCCCGACAAATTTTTCTGTCTTCGAAATTTCGAAAATTTCAATGGGCTATACCCTTTCCAAAAAAATTGACAAAAAATCGAAAGTCGGATTTCAATAAAAATTCGTTTGGTAAATGATTGCCAACGGTGTTCTGAACCCATTTATGCCCTTGAATGTTCGAAATTCGAAGATTTGAAATAACTACGCCATTTTCAAACTTAAATATCTTGAATTTCGACAAAAAATATTTTTCAGTTTTGGTCTCTCTTTTCAAAGAAAAAATTTAATCTTCCCTTTTCATCAGTATAATTGAGGCATTAGCTCAATCTTTGACTACTTTCCCGACAAATTTTTCTGTCTTCGAAATTTCGAAAATTTCAATGGGCTATACCCTTTCCAAAAAAATTGACAAAAAATCGAAAGTCGGATTTCAATAAAAATTCGTTTGCTAAATGATTGCCAACGGTGTTTTGAATCCATTGATGCCCTTGAATTTTCGAAATTCGAAGATTTGAAGAAGTTACGCCATTTTCGAACTAAAAAATTTGAATTTCTACGAAAACATATTTTCGCATATTAGACTCTCTTTTCAAAGAAAAAATTGAATTTTCCCTTCTCATCTGCATAATTGAGGCATTAGCTCAATCTTTGACTACTTTCCCGACAAATTTTTCTGTCTTCGAAATTTCGAAAATTTCAATGGGCTATACCCTTTCCAAAAAAATTGACAAAAAATCGAAAGTCGGATTTCAATAAAAATTCGTTTGCTAAATGATTGCCAACGGTGTTCTGAACCCATTTATGCCCTTGAATTTTCGAAATTCGAAGATTTGAAATAACTACGCCATTTTCAAACTAAAATATCTTGAATTTCGACAAAAAATATTTTTCAGTTTTGGTCTCTCTTTTCAAAGAAAAAATTTAATCTTCCCTTTTCATCATTATAATTGAGGCATTAGCTCAATCTTTGACTACTTTCCAGACAAAATTTTTCGGTCTTCGAAATTTCGAAAATTTCAATGGGCTATTATACCCTTTCCAAAAAAATTGACAAAAAATTGAAAGTCGGATTTCAATAAAAATTCGTTTGCTAAATGATTGCCAACGGTGTTCTGAATCCATTGATGCCCTTGAATTTTCGAAATTCGAAGATTTGAAGAAGTTACGCCATTTTCGAACTAAAAAATTTGAATTTCTACGAAAACATATTTTCGCATATTAGACTCTCTTTTCAAAGAAAAAATTGGATTTTCCCTTCTCATCTGCATAATTGAGGCATTAGCTCAATCTTTGACTACTTTCCCGACAAATTTTTCTGTCTTCGAAATTTCGAAAATTTCAAAAAAAAATTGAAATTTCCAAAAAAATTGACAAAAAATCGAAAGTCGGATTTCAATAAAAATTCGTTTGCTAAATGATTGCCAACGGTGTTCTGAATCCATTGATGCCCTTGAATTTTCGAAATTCGAAGATTTGAAGAAGTTACGCCATTTTCGAACTAAAAAATTTGAATTTCTACGAAAACATATTTTCGCATATTAGACTCTCTTTTCAAAGAAAAAATTGAATTTTCCCTTCTCATCTGCATAATTGAGGCATTAGCTCAATCTTTGACTACTTTCCCGACAAATTTTTCTGTCTTCGAAATTTCGAAAATTTCAATGGGCTATTTCAATGGGCTAAATTCGAAGATTTGAAGAAGTTACGCCATTTTCGAACTAAAAAATTTGAATTTCTACGAAAACATATTTTCGCATATTAGACTCTCTTTTCAAAGAAAAAATTGAATTTTCCCTTCTCATCTGCATAATTGAGGCATTAGCTCAATCTTTGACTACTTTCCCGACAAATTTTTCTGTCTTCGAAATTTCGAAAATTTCAATGGGCTATACCCTTTCCAAAAAAATTGACAAAAAATCGAAAGTCGGATTTCAATAAAAATTCGTTTGGTAAATGATTGCCAACGGTGTTCTGAACCCATTTATGCCCTTGAATGTTCGAAATTCGAAGATTTGAAATAACTACGCCATTTTCAAACTTAAATATCTTGAATTTCGACAAAAAATATTTTTCAGTTTTGGTCTCTCTTTTCAAAGAAAAAATTTAATCTTCCCTTTTCATCAGTATAATTGAGGCATTAGCTCAATCTTTGACTACTTTCCCGACAAATTTTTCTGTCTTCGAAATTTCGAAAATTTCAATGGGCTATACCCTTTCCAAAAAAATTGACAAAAAATCGAAAGTCGGATTTCAATAAAAATTCGTTTGCTAAATGATTGCCAACGGTGTTTTGAATCCATTGATGCCCTTGAATTTTCGAAATTCGAAGATTTGAAGAAGTTACGCCATTTTCGAACTAAAAAATTTGAATTTCTACGAAAACATATTTTCGCATATTAGACTCTCTTTTCAAAGAAAAAATTGAATTTTCCCTTCTCATCTGCATAATTGAGGCATTAGCTCAATCTTTGACTACTTTCCCGACAAATTTTTCTGTCTTCGAAATTTCGAAAATTTCAATGGGCTATACCCTTTCCAAAAAAATTGACAAAAAATCGAAAGTCGGATTTCAATAAAAATTCGTTTGCTAAATGATTGCCAACGGTGTTCTGAACCCATTTATGCCCTTGAATTTTCGAAATTCGAAGATTTGAAATAACTACGCCATTTTCAAACTAAAATATCTTGAATTTCGACAAAAAATATTTTTCAGTTTTGGTCTCTCTTTTCAAAGAAAAAATTTAATCTTCCCTTTTCATCATTATAATTGAGGCATTAGCTCAATCTTTGACTACTTTCCAGACAAAATTTTTCGGTCTTCGAAATTTCGAAAATTTCAATGGGCTATTATACCCTTTCCAAAAAAATTGACAAAAAATTTAAAGTCGGATTTCAATAAAAATTCGTTTGCTAAATGATTGCCAACGGTGTTCTGAATCCATTGATGCCCTTGAATTTTCGAAATTCGAAGATTTGAAGAAGTTACGCCATTTTCGAACTAAAAAATTTGAATTTCTACGAAAACATATTTTCGCATATTAGACTCTCTTTTCAAAGAAAAAATTGAATTTTCCCTTCTCATCTGCATAATTGAGGCATTAGCTCAATCTTTGACTACTTTCCCGACAAATTTTTCTGTCTTCGAAATTTCGAAAATTTCAAAAAAAAATTGAAATTTCCAAAAAAATTGACAAAAAATCGAAAGTCGGATTTCAATAAAAATTCGTTTGCTAAATGATTGCCAACGGTGTTCTGAATCCATTGATGCCATTGAATTTTCGAAATTCGAAGATTTGAAGAAGTTACGCCATTTTCGAACTAAAAAATTTGAATTTCTACGAAAACATATTTTCGCATATTAGACTCTCTTTTCAAAGAAAAAATTGAATTTTCCCTTCTCATCTGCATAATTGAGGCATTAGCTCAATCTTTGACTACTTTCCCGACAAATTTTTCACGTGTTCAAATTTCGAAAATTTCAATGGACTATACCCTTTCCAAAAAAATTGACAAAAAATCGAAAGTCGGATTTCAATAAAAATTCGTTTGCTAAATGATTGCCAACGGTGTTCTGAACCCATTGATGCCCTTGAATTTTCGAAATTCGAAGATTTGAAGAAGTTACGCCATTTTCGAACTAAAAAATTTGAATTTCTACGAAAACATATTTTCGCATATTAGACTCTCTTTTCAAAGAAAAAATTGAATTTTCCCTTCTCATCTGCATAATTGAGGCATTAGCTCAATCTTTGACTACTTTCCCGACAAATTTTTCTGTCTTCGAAATTTCGAAAATTTCAAAAAAAAATTGAAATTTCCAAAAAAATTGACAAAAAATCGAAAGTCGGATTTCAATAAAAATTCGTTTGCTAAATGATTGCCAACGGTGTTCTGAATCCATTGATGCCCTTGAATTTTCGAAATTCGAAGATTTGAAGAAGTTACGCCATTTTCGAACTAAAAAATTTGAATTTCTACAAAAACATATTTTCGCATATTAGACTCTCTTTTCAAAGAAAAAATTGAATTTATCCTTCTCATCTGCATAATTGAGGCATTAGCTCAATCTTTGACTACTTTCCCGACAAATTTTTCGGTCTTCGAAATTTCGAAAATTTCAATGGGCTATACCCTTTCCAAAAAAATTGACAAAAAATCGAAAGTCGGATTTCAATAAAAATTCGTTTGCTAAATGATTGCCAACGGTGTTTTGAATCCATTGATGCCCTTGAATTTTCGAAATTCGAAGATTTGAAGAAGTTACGCCATTTTCGAACTAAAAAATTTGAATTTCTACGAAAACATATTTTCGCATATTAGACTCTCTTTTCAAAGAAAAAATTGAATTTTCCCTTCTCATCTGCATAATTGAGGCATTAGCTCAATCTTTGACTACTTTCCCGACAAATTTTTCTGTCTTCGAAATTTCGAAAATTTCAATGGGCTATTTCAATGGGCTAAATTCGAAGATTTGAAGAAGTTACGCCATTTTCGAACTAAAAAATTTGAATTTCTACGAAAACATATTTTCGCATATTAGACTCTCTTTTCAAAGAAAAAATTGAATTTTCCCTTCTCATCTGCATAATTGAGGCATTAGCTCAATCTTTGACTACTTTCCCGACAAATTTTTCTGTCTTCGAAATTTCGAAAATTTCAATGGGCTATACCCTTTCCAAAAAAATTGACAAAAAATCGAAAGTCGGATTTCAATAAAAATTCGTTTGGTAAATGATTGCCAACGGTGTTCTGAACCCATTTATGCCCTTGAATGTTCGAAATTCGAAGATTTGAAATAACTACGCCATTTTCAAACTTAAATATCTTGAATTTCGACAAAAAATATTTTTCAGTTTTGGTCTCTCTTTTCAAAGAAAAAATTTAATCTTCCCTTTTCATCAGTATAATTGAGGCATTAGCTCAATCTTTGACTACTTTCCCGACAAATTTTTCTGTCTTCGAAATTTCGAAAATTTCAATGGGCTATACCCTTTCCAAAAAAATTGACAAAAAATCGAAAGTCGGATTTCAATAAAAATTCGTTTGCTAAATGATTGCCAACGGTGTTTTGAATCCATTGATGCCCTTGAATTTTCGAAATTCGAAGATTTGAAGAAGTTACGCCATTTTCGAACTAAAAAATTTGAATTTCTACGAAAACATATTTTCGCATATTAGACTCTCTTTTCAAAGAAAAAATTGAATTTTCCCTTCTCATCTGCATAATTGAGGCATTAGCTCAATCTTTGACTACTTTCCCGACAAATTTTTCTGTCTTCGAAATTTCGAAAATTTCAATGGGCTATACCCTTTCCAAAAAAATTGACAAAAAATCGAAAGTCGGATTTCAATAAAAATTCGTTTGCTAAATGATTGCCAACGGTGTTTTGAATCCATTGATGCCCTTGAATTTTCGAAATTCGAAGATTTGAAGAAGTTACGCCATTTTCGAACTAAAAAATTTGAATTTCTACGAAAACATATTTTCGCATATTAGACTCTCTTTTCAAAGAAAAAATTGAATTTTCCCTTCTCATCTGCATAATTGAGGCATTAGCTCAATCTTTGACTACTTTCCCAACAAATTTTTCTGTCTTCGAAATTTCGAAAATTTCAATGGGCTATACCCTTTCCAAAAAAATTGACAAAAAATCGAAAGTCGGATTTCAATAAAAATTCGTTTGCTAAATGATTGCCAACGGTGTTCTGAATCCATTGATGCCCTTGAATTTTCGAAATTCGAAGATTTGAAATAACTACGCCATTTTCAAACTAAAATATCTTGAATTTCGACAAAAAATATTTTTCAGTTTTGGTCTCTCTTTTCAAAGAAAAAATTTAATCTTCCCTTTTCATCATTATAATTGAGGCATTAGCTCAATCTTTGACTACTTTCCAGACAAAATTTTTCGGTCTTCGAAATTTCGAAAATTTCAATGGGCTATTATACCCTTTCCAAAAAAATTGACAAAAAATTGAAAGTCGGATTTCAATAAAAATTCGTTTGCTAAATGATTGCCAACGGTGTTCTGAATCCATTGATGCCCTTGAATTTTCGAAATTCGAAGATTTGAAGAAGTTACGCCATTTTCGAACTAAAAAATTTGAATTTCTACGAAAACATATTTTCGCATATTAGACTCTCTTTTCAAAGAAAAAATTTAATTTTCCCTTCTCATCTGCATAATTGAGGCATTAGCTCAATCTTTGACTACTTTCCCGACAAATTTTTCTGTCTTCGAAATTTCGAAAATTTCAAAAAAAAATTGAAATTTCCAAAAAAATTGACAAAAAATCGAAAGTCGGATTTCAATAAAAATTCGTTTGCTAAATGATTGCCAACGGTGTTCTGAATCCATTGATGCCATTGAATTTTCGAAATTCGAAGATTTGAAGAAGTTACGCCATTTTCGAACTAAAAAATTTGAATTTCTACGAAAACATATTTTCGCATATTAGACTCTCTTTTCAAAGAAAAAATTTAATCTTCCCTTTTCATCAGTATAATTGAGGCATTAGCTCAATCTTTGACTACTTTCCCGACAAATTTTTCTGTCTTCGAAATTTCGAAAATTTCAATGGGCTATATTCCAAAAAAATTGATAAAAAATTGAAAGTCGGATTTCAATAAAAATTCGTTTGCTAAATGATTGCCAACGGTGTTTTGAATCCATTGATGCCCTTGAATTTTCGAAATTCGAAGATTTGAAGAAGTTACGCCATTTTCGAACTAAAAAATTTGAATTTCTACGAAAACATATTTTCGCATATTAGACTCTCTTTTCAAAGAAAAAATTGAATTTTCCCTTCTCATCTGCATAATTGAGGCATTAGCTCAATCTTTGACTACTTTCCCGACAAATTTTTCGGTCTTCGAAATTTCGAAAATTTCAATGGACTATACCCTTTCCAAAAAAATTGACAAAAAATCGAAAGTCGGATTTCAATAAAAATTCGTTTGCTAAATGATTGCCAACGGTGTTCTGAACCCATGGATGCCCTTGAATTTTCGCAATTCGAAGATTTGAAATAACTACGTCATTTTCAAACTAAAATATCTTGAATTTCGACAAAAAATATTTTTCAGTTTTGGTCTCTCTTTTCAAAGAAAAATTTTAATCTTCCCTTCTCATCTGCATAATTGAGGCATTAGCTCAATCTTTGACTACTTTCCCGACAAATTTTTCGGTCTTCGAAATTTCGAAAATTTCAATGGGCTATACCCTTTCCAAAAAAATTGACAAAAAATCGAAAGTCGGATTTCAATAAAAATTCGTTTGCTAAATGATTGCCAACGGTGTTCTGAATCCATTGATGCCCTTGAATTTTCGAAATTCGAAGATTTGAAGAAGTTACGCCATTTTCGAACTAAAAAATCTTGAATTTCTACGAAAACATATTTTCGCATATTAGACTCTCTTTTCAAAGGAAAAATTGAATTTTCCCTTTTCATCTGCATAATTGAGGCATTAGCTCAATCTTTGACTACTTTCCCGACAAATTTTTCGGTCTTCGAAATTTCGAAAATTTCAATGGGCTATACCCTCTCCAAAAAAATTGACAAAAAATCGAAAGTCGGATTTCAATAAAAATTCGTTTGCTAAATGATTGCCATCGGTGTTTTGAATCCATTGATGCCCTTGAATTTTCGAAATTCGAAGATTTGAAGAAGTTACGCCATTTTCGAACTTAAAAATTTGAATTTCTACGAAAACATATTTTCGCATATTAGACTCTCTTTTCAAAGAAAAAATTGAATTTTCCCTTCTCATCTGCATAATTGAGGCATTAGCTCAATCTTTGACTACTTTCCCGACAAATTTTTCTGTCTTCGAAATTTCGAAAATTTCGAAAAAAATTGACAAAAAATCGAAAGTCGGATTTCAATAAAAATTCGTTTGCTAAATGATTGCCAACGGTGTTTTGAATCCATTGATGCCCTTGAATTTTCGAAATTCGAAGATTTGAAGAAGTTACGCCATTTTCGAACTTAAAAATTTGAATTTCTACGAAAACATATTTTCGCATATTAGACTCTCTTTTCAAAGAAAAAATTAAATTTTCCCTTCTCATCTGCATAATTGAGGCATTAGCTCAATCTTTGACTACTTTCCCGACAAATTTTTCTGTCTTCGAAATTTTGAAAATTTCAATGGGCTATACCCTTTCCAAAAAAATTGACAAAAAGTCGATCGTCGGATTTCAATAAAAATTCGTTTGCTAAATGATTGCCAATGGTGTTCTGAATCCATTGATGCCCTTGAATTTTCGAAATTCGAAGATTTGAAGTAGTTACGCCATTTTCGAACTTAAAAATTTGAATTTCTACGAAAATATATTTTCGCATATTAGACTCTCTTTTCAAAGAAAAAATTGAATTTTCCCTTCTCATCTGCATAATTGAGGCATTAGCTCAATCTTTGACTACTTTCCCGACAAATTTTTCGGTCTTCGAAATTTTGAAAATTTCAATGGGCTATACCCTTTCCAAAAAAATTGACAAAAAATCGAAAGTCGGATTTCAATAAAAATTCGTTTGCTAAATGATTGCCAACGGTGTTCTGAACCCATTGATGCCCTTGAATTTTCGAAATTCGAAGATTTGAAGAAGTTACGCCATTTTCGAACTTAAAAATTTGAATTTCTACGAAAACATATTTTCGCATATTAGACTCTCTTTTCAAAGAAAAAATTGAATTTTCCCTTCTCACCTGCATAATTGAGGCATTAGCTCAATCTTTGACTACTTTCCCGACAAATTTTTCTGTCTTCTAAATTTCGAAAATTTCAATGGGCTATACCCTTTCCAAAAAAATTGACAAAAAATCGAAAGTCGGATTTCAATAAAAATTCGTTTGCTAAATGATTGCCAACGGTGTTCTGAACCCATTGATGCCCTTGAATTTTCGAAATTCGAAGATTTGAAGAAGTTACGCCATTTTCGAACTAAAAAATCTTGAATTTCTATGAAAACATATTTTCGCATATTAGACTCTCTTTTCAAAGGAAAAATTGAATTTTCCCTTTTCATCTGCATAATTGAGGCATTAGCTCAATCTTTGACCACTTTCCCGACAAATTTTTCTGTCTTCGAAATTTCGAAAATTTCAATGGGCTATACCCTTTCCAAAAAAATTGACAAAAAATCGAAAGTCGGATTTCAATAAAAATTCGTTTGCTAAATGATTGCCAACGGTGTTCTGAATCCATTGATGCCCTTGAATTTTCGAAATTCGAAGATTTGAAGAAGTTACGCCATTTTCGAACTAAAAAATTTGAATTTCTACGAAAACATATTTTCGCATATTAGACTCTCTTTTCAAAGAAAAAATTGAATTTTCCCTTCTCATCTGCATAATTGAGGCATTAGCTCAATCTTTGACTACTTTCCCGACAAATTTTTCTGTCTTCGAAATTTCGAAAATTTCAATGGGCTATACCCTTTCCAAAAAAATTGACAAAAAATCGAATGTCGGATTTCAATAAAAATTCGTTTGCTAAATGATTGCCAACGGTGTTCTGAACCCATTGATGCCCTTGAATTTTCGAAATTCGAAGATTTGAAGAAGTTACGCCATTTTCGAACTAAAAAATCTTGAATTTCTACGAAAACATATTTTCGCATATTAGATTCTCTTTTCAAAGGAAAAATTGAATTTTCCCTTCTCATCTGCATAATTGAGGCATTAGCTCAATCTTTGACTACTTTCCCGACAAATTTTTCTGTCTTCTAAATTTCGAAAATTTCAATGGGCTATACCCTTTCCAAAAAAATTGACAAAAAGTCGATCGTCGGATTTCAATAAAAATTCGTTTGCTAAATGATTGCAAATGGTGTTCTGAATCCATTGATGCCCTTGAATTTTCGAAATTCGAAGATTTGAAGAAGTTACGCCATTTTCGAACTTAAAAATTTGAATTTCTACGAAAATATATTTTCGCATATTAGACTCTCTTTTCAAAGAAAAAATTGAATTTTCCCTTCTCATCTGCATAATTGAGGCATTAGCTCAATCTTTGACTACTTTCCCGACAAATTTTTCGGTCTTCGAAATTTTGAAAATTTCAATGGGCTATACCCTTTCCAAAAAAATTGACAAAAAATCGAAAGTCGGATTTCAATAAAAATTCGTTTGCTAAATGATTGCCAACGGTGTTCTGAACCCATTGATGCCCTTGAATTTTCGAAATTCGAAGATTTGAAGAAGTTACGCCATTTTCGAACTTAAAAATTTGAATTTCTACGAAAACATATTTTCGCATATTAGACTCTCTTTTCAAAGAAAAAATTGAATTTTCCCTTCTCACCTGCATAATTGAGGCATTAGCTCAATCTTTGACTACTTTCCCGACAAATTTTTCTGTCTTCTAAATTTCGAAAATTTCAATGGGCTATACCCTTTCCAAAAAAATTGACAAAAAATCGAAAGTCGGATTTCAATAAAAATTCGTTTGCTAAATGATTGCCAACGGTGTTCTGAACCCATTGATGCCCTTGAATTTTCGAAATTCGAAGATTTGAAGAAGTTACGCCATTTTCGAACTAAAAAATCTTGAATTTCTATGAAAACATATTTTCGCATATTAGACTCTCTTTTCAAAGGAAAAATTGAATTTTCCCTTTTCATCTGCATAATTGAGGCATTAGCTCAATCTTTGACCACTTTCCCGACAAATTTTTTTGTCTTCGAAATTTCGAAAATTTCTATGGGCTATACCCTTTCCAAAAAAATTGACAAAAAATCGAAAGTCGGATTTCAATAAAAATTCGTTTGCTAAATGATTGCCAACGGTGTTCTGAACCCATTGATGCCCTTGAATTTTCGAAATTCGAAGATTTGAAGAAGTTACGCCATTTTCGAACTAAAAAATCTTGAATTTCTACGAAAACATATTTTCGCATATTAGATTCTCTTTTCAAAGGAAAAATTGAATTTTCCCTTCTCATCTGCATAATTGAGGCATTAGCTCAATCTTTGACTACTTTCCCGACAAATTTTTCTGTCTTCGAAATTTCGAAAATTTCAATGGGCTATACCCTTTCCAAAAAATTGACAAAAAATCGAAAGTCGGATTTCAATAAAAATTCGTTTGCTAAATGATTGCCAACGGTGTTCTGAACCCATTGATGCCCTTGAATTTTCGAAATTCGAAGATTTGAAGAAGTTACGCCATTTTCGAACTTAAAAATTTGAATTTCTACGAAAACATATTTTCGCATATTAGACTCTCTTTTCAAAGAAAAAATTGAATTTTCCCTTTTCATCTGCATAATTGAGGCATTAGCTCAATCTTTGACTACTTTCCCGACAAATTTTTCGGTCTTCGAAATTTCGAAAATTTCAATGGGCTATACCCTTTCCAAAAAAATTGACAAAAAATCGAAAGTCGGATTTCAATAAAAATTCGTTTGCTAAATGATTGCCAACGGTGTTCTGAACCCATTGATGCCCTTGAATTTTCGAAATTCGAAGATTTGAAGAAGTTACGCCATTTTCGAACTAAAAAATCTTGAATTTCTACGAAAACATATTTTCGCATATTAGATTCTCTTTTCAAAGGAAAAATTGAATTTTCCCTTTTCATCTGCATAATTGAGGCATTAGCTCAATCTTTGACTACTTTCCCGACAAATTTTTCGGTCTTCGAAATTTCGAAAATTTCAATGGGCTATACCCTTTCCAAAAAAATTGACAAAAAATCGAAAGTCGGATTTCAATAAAAATTCGTTTGCTAAATGATTGCCAACGGTGTTCTGAATCCATTGATGCCCTTGAATTTTCGAAATTCGAAGATTTGAAGAAGTTACGCCATTTTCGAACTAAAAAATTTGAATTTCTACGAAAACATATTTTCGCATATTAGACTCTCTTTTCAAAGAAAAAATTGGATTTTCCCTTCTCATCTGCATAATTGAGGCATTAGCTCAATCTTTGACTACTTTCCCGACAAATTTTTCGGTCTTCGAAATTTCGAAAATTTCAATGGGCTATACCCTTTCCAAAAAAATTGACAAAAAATCGAAAGTCGGATTTCAATAAAAATTCGTTTGCTAAATGATTGCCAACGGTGTTCTGAACCCATTGATGCCCTTGAATTTTCGAAATTCGAAGATTTGAAGAAGTTACGCCATTTTCGAACTAAAAAATCTTGAATTTCTATGAAAACATATTTTCGCATATTAGACTCTCTTTTCAAAGGAAAAATTGAATTTTCCCTTTTCATCTGCATAATTGAGGCATTAGCTCAATCTTTGACCACTTTCCCGACAAATTTTTCGGTCTTCGAAATTTCGAAAATTTCAATGGGCTATACCCTTTCCAAAAAAATTGACAAAAAATCGAAAGTCGGATTTCAATAAAAATTCGTTTGCTAAATGATTGCCAACGGTGTTCTGAATCCATTGATGCCCTTGAATTTTCGAAATTCGAAGATGTGAAGAAGTTACGCCATTTTCGAACTTAAAAATTTGAATTTCTACGAGAACATATTTTCGCATATTAGACTCTCTTTTCAAAGAAAAAATTGAATTTTCCCTTCTCATCTGCATAATTGAGGCATTAGCTCAATCTTTGACAACTTTCCCGACAAATTTTTCGGTCTTCGAAATTTCGAAAATTTTAATGGGCTATACCCTTTCCAAAAAAATTGACAAAAAATCGAAAGTCGGATTTCAATAAAAATTCGTTTGCTAAATGATTGCCAACGGTGTTCTGAACCCATTGATGCCCTTGAATTTTCGAAATTCGAAGATTTGAAGAAGTTACGCCATTTTCGAACTTAAAAATTTGAATTTCTACGAAAACATATTTTCGCATATTAGACTCTCTTTTCAAAGAAAAAATTGAATTTTCCCTTTTCATCTGCATAATTGAGGCATTAGCTCAATCTTTGACTACTTTCCCGATAAATTTTTCGGTCTTCGAAATTTCGAAAATTTTAATGGGCTATACCCTTTCCAAAAAAATTGACAAAAAACTAAAAAATCTTGAATTTCTACGAAAACATATTTTCGCATATTAGATTCTCTTTTCAAAGGAAAAATTGAATTTTCCCTTCTCATCTGCATAATTGAGGCATTAGCTCAATCTTTGACTACTTTCCCGACAAATTTTTCGGTCTTCGAAATTTCGAAAATATCAATGGGCTATACCCTTTCCAAAAAAATTGACAAAAAATCGAAAGTCGGATTTCAATAAAAATTCGTTTGCTAAATGATTGCCAACGGTGTTCTGAACCCATTGATGCCCTTGAATTTTCGAAATTCGAAGATTTGAAGAAGTTACGCCATTTTCGAACTTAAAAATTTGAATTTCTACGAAAACATATTTTCGCATATTAGACTCTCTTTTCAAAGAAAAAATTGAATTTTCCCTTTTCATCTGCATAATTGAGGCATTAGCTCAATCTTTGACTACTTTCCCGATAAATTTTTCGGTCTTCGAAATTTCGAAAATTTCAATGGGCTATACCCTTTCCAAAAAAATTGAATTTGAATTTTCGAAATTCGAAGATTTGAAGAAGTTACGCCATTTTCGAACTAAAAAATTTGAATTTCTACGAAAACATATTTTCGCATATTAGACTCTCTTTTCAAAGAAAAAATTGAATTTTCCCTTCTCATCTGCATAATTGAGGCATTAGCTCAATCTTTGACAACTTTCCCGACAAATTTTTCGGTCTTCGAAATTTCGAAAATTTCAATGGGCTATACCCTTTCCAAAAAAATTGACAAAAAATCGAAAGTCGGATTTCAATAAAAATTCGTTTGCTAAATGATTGCCAACGGTGTTCTGAACCCATTGATGCCGTTGAATTTTCGAAATTCGAAGATTTGAAGAAGTTACGCCATTTTCGAACTAAAAAATCTTGAATTTCTACGAAAACATATTTTCGCATATTAGATTCTCTTTTCAAAGGAAAAATTTAATTTTCCCTTTTCATCTGCATAATTGAGGCATTAGCTCAATCTTTGACTACTTTCCCGACAAATTTTTCGGTCTTCGAAATTTCGAAAATTTCAATGGGCTATACCCTTTCCAAAAAAATTGACAAAAAATCTAAAGTCGGATTTCAATAAAAATTCGTTTGCTAAATGATTGCCAACGGTGTTCTGAATCCATTGATGCCCTTGAATTTTCGAAATTCGAAGATTTGAAGAAGTTACGCCATTTTCGAACTAAAAAATTTGAATTTCTACGAAAACATATTTTCGCATATTAGACTCTCTTTTCAAAGAAAAAATTGGATTTTCCCTTCTCATCTGCATAATTGAGGCATTAGCTCAATCTTTGACTACTTTCCCGACAAATTTTTCGGTCTTCGAAATTTCGAAAATTTCAATGGGCTATACCCTTTCCAAAAAAATTGACAAAAAATCGAAAGTCGGATTTCAATAAAAATTCGTTTGCTAAATGATTGCCAACGGTGTTCTGAATCCATTGATGCCCTTGAATTTTCGAAATTCGAAGATTTGAAGAAGTTACGCCATTTTCGAACTAAAAAATTTGAATTTCTACGAAAACATATTTTGGCATATTAGACTCTCTTTTCAAAGAAAAAATTGAATTTTCCCTTCTCATCTGCATAATTGAGGCATTAGCTCAATCTTTGACAACTTTCCCGACAAATTTTTCGGTCTTCGAAATTTCGAAAATTTTAATGGGCTATACCCTTTCCAAAAAAATTGACAAAAAATCGAAAGTCGGATTTCAATAAAAATTCGTTTGCTAAATGATTGCCAACGGTGTTCTGAACCCATTGATGCCCTTGAATTTTCGAAATTCGAAGATTTGAAGAAGTTACGCCATTTTCGAACTAAAAAATCTTGAATTTCTATGAAAACATATTTTCGCATATTAGACTCTCTTTTCAAAGGAAAATTTGAATTTTCCCTTTTCATCTGCATAATTGAGGCATTAGCTCAATCTTTGACCACTTTCCCGACAAATTTTTCGGTCTTCGAAATTTCGAAAATTTCAATGGGCTATACCCTTTCCAAAAAAATTGACAAAAAATCGAAAGTCGGATTTCAATAAAAATTCGTTTGGTAAATGATTGCCAACGGTGTTCTGAACCCATTGATGCCCTTGAATTTTCGAAATTCGAAGATTTGAAGAAGTTACGCCATTTTCGAACTTAAAAATTTGAATTTCTACGAAAACATATTTTCGCATATTAGACTCTCTTTTCAAAGAAAAAATTGAATTTTCCCTTCTCATCTGCATAATTGAGGCATTAGCTCAATCTTTGACAACTTTCCCGAAAATTTTTCGGTCTTCGAAATTTCGAAAATTTTAATGGGCTATACCCTTTCCAAAAATATTGACAAAAAATCGAAAGTCGGATTTCAATAAAAATTCGTTTGCTAAATGATTGCCAACGGTGTTCTGAACCCATTGATGCCCTTGAATTTTCGAAATTCGAAGATTTGAAGAAGTTACGCCATTTTCGAACTTAAAAATTTGAATTTCTACGAAAACATATTTTCGCATATTAGACTCTCTTTTCAAAGAAAAAATTGAATTTTCCCTTTTCATCTGCATAATTGAGGCATTAGCTCAATCTTTGACTACTTTCCCGACAAATTTTTCGGTCTTCGAAATTTCGAAAATTTCAATGGGCTATACCCTTTCCAAAAAAATTGACAAAAAATCGAAAGTCGGATTTCAATAAAAATTCGTTTGCTAAATGATTGCCAACGGTGTTCTGAACCCATTGATGCCCTTGAATTTTCGAAATTCGAAGATTTGAAGAAGTTACGCCATTTTCGAACTAAAAAATCTTGAATTTCTACGAAAACATATTTTCGCATATTAGATTCTCTTTTCAAAGGAAAAATTGAATTTTCCCTTTTCATCTGCATAATTGAGGCATTAGCTCAATCTTTGACTACTTTCCCGACAAATTTTTCGGTCTTCGAAATTTCGAAAATTTCAATGGGCTATACCCTTTCCAAAAAAATTGACAAAAAATCGAAAGTCGGATTTCAATAAAAATTCGTTTGCTAAATGATTGCCAACGGTGTTCTGAATCCATTGATGCCCTTGAATTTTCGAAATTCGAAGATTTGAAGAAGTTACGCCATTTTCGAACTAAAAAATTTGAATTTCTACGAAAACATATTTTCGCATATTAGACTCTCTTTTCAAAGAAAAAATTGGATTTTCCCTTCTCATCTGCATAATTGAGGCATTAGCTCAATCTTTGACTACTTTCCCGACAAATTTTTCGGTCTTCGAAATTTCGAAAATTTCAATGGGCTATACCCTTTCCAAAAAAATTGACAAAAAATCGAAAGTCGGATTTCAATAAAAATTCGTTTGCTAAATGATTGCCAACGGTGTTCTGAACCCATTGATGCCCTTGAATTTTCGAAATTCGAAGATTTGAAGAAGTTACGCCATTTTCGAACTAAAAAATTTGAATTTCTACGAAAACATATTTTGGCATATTAGACTCTCTTTTCAAAGAAAAAATTGAATTTTCCCTTCTCATCTGCATAATTGAGGCATTAGCTCAATCTTTGACAACTTTCCCGACAAATTTTTCGGTCTTCGAAATTTCGAAAATTTTAATGGGCTATACCCTTTCCAAAAAAATTGACAAAAAATCGAAAGTCGGATTTCAATAAAAATTCGTTTGCTAAATGATTGCCAACGGTGTTCTGAACCCATTGATGCCCTTGAATTTTCGAAATTCGAAGATTTGAAGAAGTTACGCCATTTTCGAACTAAAAAATCTTGAATTTCTATGAAAACATATTTTCGCATATTAGATTCTCTTTTCAAAGGAAAATTTGAATTTTCCCTTTTCATCTGCATAATTGAGGCATTAGCTCAATCTTTGACCACTTTCCCGACAAATTTTTCGGTCTTCGAAATTTCGAAAATTTCAATGGGCTATACCCTTTCCAAAAAAATTGACAAAAAATCGAAAGTCGGATTTCAATAAAAATTCGTTTGCTAAATGATTGCCAACGGTGTTCTGAATCCATTGATGCCCTTGAATTTTCGAAATTCGAAGATTTGAAGAAGTTACGCCATTTTCGAACTTAAAAATTTGAATTTCTACGAGAACATATTTTCGCATATTAGACTCTCTTTTCAAAGAAAAAATTGAATTTTCCCTTCTCATCTGCATAATTGAGGCATTAGCTCAATCTTTGACAACTTTCCCGACAAATTTTTCGGTCTTCGAAATTTCGAAAATTTTAATGGGCTATACCCTTTCCAAAAAAATTGACAAAAAATCGATAGTCGGATTTCAATAAAAATTCGTTTGCTAAATGATTGCCAACGGTGTTCTGAACCCATTGATGCCCTTGAATTTTCGAAATTCGAAGATTTGAAGAAGTTACGCCATTTTCGAACTAAAAAATCTTGAATTTCTACGAAAACATATTTTCGCATATTAGATTCTCTTTTCAAAGGAAAAATTGAAATTTCCCTTCTCATCTGCATAATTGAGGCATTAGCTCAATCTTTGACTACTTTCCCGATAAATTTTTCGGTCTTCGAAATTTCGAAAATTTCAATGGGCTATACCCTTTCCAAAAAAATTGAATTTGAATTTTCGAAATTCGAAGATTTGAAGAAGTTACGCCATTTTCGAACTAAAAAATTTGAATTTCTACGAAAACATATTTTCGCATATTAGACTCTCTTTTCAAAGAAAAAATTGGATTTTCCCTTCTCATCTGCATAATTGAGGCATTAGCTCAATCTTTGACTACTTTCCCGACAAATTTTTCGGTCTTCGAAATTTCGAAAATTTCAATGGGCTATACCCTTTCCAAAAAAATTGACAAAAAATCGAAAGTCGGATTTCAATAAAAATTCGTTTGCTAAATGATTGCCAACGGTGTTCTGAATCCATTGATGCCCTTGAATTTTCGAAATTCGAAGATTTGAAGAAGTTACGCCATTTTCGAACTTAAAAATTTGAATTTCTACGAAAACATATTTTCGCATATTAGACTCTCTTTTCAAAGAAAAAATTGAATTTTCCCTTCTCATCTGCATAATTGAGGCATTAGCTCAATCTTTGACAACTTTCCCGACAAATTTTTCGGTCTTCGAAATTTCGAAAATTTCAATGGGCTATACCCTTTCCAAAAAAATTGACAAAAAATCGAAAGTCGGATTTCAATAAAAATTCGTTTGCTAAATGATTGCCAACGGTGTTCTGAACCCATTGATGCCCTTGAATTTTCGAAATTCGAAGATTTGAAGAAGTTACGCCATTTTCGAACTAAAAAATCTTGAATTTCTACGAAAACATATTTTCGCATATTAGATTCTCTTTTCAAAGGAAAAATTGAATTTTCCCTTTTCATCTGCATAATTGAGGCATTAGCTCAATCTTTGACTACTTTCCCGACAAATTTTTCGGTCTTCGAAATTTCGAAAATTTCAATGGGCTATACCCTTTCCAAAAAAATTGACAAAAAATCGAAAGTCGGATTTCAATAAAAATTCGTTTGCTAAATGATTGCCAACGGTGTTCTGAATCCATTGATGCCCTTGAATTTTCGAAATTCGAAGATTTGAAGAAGTTACGCCATTTTCGAACTAAAAAATTTTAATTTCTACGAAAACATATTTTCGCATATTAGACTCTCTTTTCAAAGAAAAAATTGGATTTTCCCTTCTCATCTGCATAATTGAGGCATTAGCTCAATCTTTGACTACTTTCCCGACAAATTTTTCGGTCTTCGAAATTTCGAAAATTTCAATGGGCTATACCCTTTCCAAAAAAATTGACAAAAAATCGAAAGTCGGATTTCAATAAAAATTCGTTTGCTAAATGATTGCCAACGGTGTTCTGAACCCATTGATGCCCTTGAATTTTCGAAATTCGAAGATTTGAAGAAGTTACGCCATTTTCGAACTTAAAAATTTGAATTTCTACGAAAACATATTTTCGCATATTAGACTCTCTTTTCAAAGAAAAAATTGAATTTTCCCTTCTCATCTGCATAATTGAGGCATTAGCTCAATCTTTGACAACTTTCCCGAAAATTTTTCGGTCTTCGAAATTTCGAAAATTTTAATGGGCTATACCCTTTCCAAAAATATTGACAAAAAATCGAAAGTCGGATTTCAATAAAAATTCGTTTGCTAAATGATTGCCAACGGTGTTCTGAATCCATTGATGCCCTTGAATTTTCGAAATTCGAAGATTTGAAGAAGTTACGCCATTTTCGAACTTAAAAATTTGAATTTCTACGAAAACATATTTTCGCATATTAGACTCTCTTTTCAAAGAAAAAATTAAATTTTCCCTTCTCATCTGCATAATTGAGGCATTAGCTCAATCTTTGACTACTTTCCCGACAAATTTTTCTGTCTTCGAAATTTCGAAAATTTCAATGGGCTATACCCTTTCCAAAAAAATTGACAAAAAATCGAAAGTCGGATTTCAATAAAAATTCGTTTGCTAAATGATTGCCAACGGTGTTCTGAACCCATTGATGCCCTTGAATTTTCGAAATTCGAAGATTTGAAGAAGTTACGCCATTTTCGAACTAAAAAATCTTGAATTTCTACGAAAACATATTTTCGCATATTAGATTCTCTTTTCAAAGGAAAAATTGAATTTTCCCTTCTCATCTGCATAATTGAGGCATTAGCTCAATCTTTGACTACTTTCCCGACAAGTTTTTCTGTCTTCGAAATTTCGAAAATTTCAATGGGCTATACCCTTTCCAAAAAAATTGACAAAAAATCGAAAGTCGGATTTCAATAAAAATTCGTTTGCTAAATGATTGCCAACGGTGTTCTGAATCCATTGATGCCCTTGAATTTTCGAAATTCGAAGATTTGAAGAAGTTACGCCATTTTCGAACTTAAAAATTTGAATTTCTACGAAAACATATTTTCGCATATTAGATTCTCTTTTCAAAGGAAAAATTGAATTTTCCCTTTTCATCTGCATAATTGAGGCATTAGCTCAATCTTTGACTACTTTCCCGACAAATTTTTCGGTCTTCGAAATTTCGAAAATTTCAATGGGCTATACCCTTTCCAAAAAAATTGACAAAAAATCGAAAGTCGGATTTCAATAAAAATTCGTTTGCTAAATGATTGCCAACGGTGTTCTGAACCCATTGATGCCCTTGAATTTTCGAAATTCGAAGATTTGATGAAGTTACGCCATTTTCGAACTAAAAAATCTTGAATTTCTACGAAAACATATTTTCGCATATTAGATTCTCTTTTCAAAGGAAAAATTGAATTTTCCCTTCTCATCTGCATAATTGAGGCATTAGCTCAATCTTTGACTACTTTCCCGACAAATTTTTCTGTCTTCGAAATTTCGAAAATTTCAATGGGCTATACCCTTTCCAAAAAAATTGACAAAAAATCGAAAGTAGGATTTCAATAAAAATTCGTTTGCTAAATGATTGCCAACGGTGTTCTGAACCCATTGATGCCCTTGAATTTTCGAAATTCGAAGATTTGAAGAAGTTACGCCATTTTCGAACTAAAAAATCTTGAATTTCTACGAAAACATATTTTCGCATATTAGATTCTCTTTTCAAAGGAAAAATTGAATTTTCCCTTTTCATCTGCATAATTGAGGCATTAGCTCAATCTTTGACTACTTTCCCGACAAATTTTTCGGTCTTCGAAATTTCGAAAATTTCAATGGGCTATACCCTTTCCAAAAAAATTGACAAAAGATCGAAAGTCGGATTTCAATAAAAATTCGTTTGCTAAATGATTGCCAACGGTGTTCTGAACCCATTGATGCCCTTGAATTTTCGAAATTCGAAGATTTGAAGAAGTTACGCCATTTTCGAACTTAAAAATTTGAATTTCTACGAAAACATATTTTCGCATATTAGACTCTCTTTTCAAAGAAAAAATTGAATTTTCCCTTTTCATCTGCATAATTGAGGCATTAGCTCAATCTTTGACTACTTTCCCGATAAATTTTTCGGTCTTCGAAATTTCGAAAATTTCAATGGGCTATACCCTTTCCAAAAAAATTGAATTTGAATTTTCGAAATTCGAAGATTTGAAGAAGTTACGCCATTTTCGAACTAAAAAATTTGAATTTCTACGAAAACATATTTTCGCATATTAGACTCTCTTTTCAAAGAAAAAATTGGATTTTCCCTTCTCATCTGCATAATTGAGGCATTAGCTCAATCTTTGACTACTTTCCCGACAAATTTTTCGGTCTTCGAAATTTCGAAAATTTCAATGGGCTATACCCTTTCCAAAAAAATTGACAAAAAATCGAAAGTCGGATTTCAATAAAAATTCGTTTGCTAAATGATTGCCAACGGTGTTCTGAATCCATTGATGCCCTTGAATTTTCGAAATTCGAAGATTTGAAGAAGTTACGCCATTTTCGAACTAAAAAATTTGAATTTCTACGAAAACATATTTTGGCATATTAGACTCTCTTTTCAAAGAAAAAATTGAATTTTCCCTTCTCATCTGCATAATTGAGGCATTAGCTCAATCTTTGACAACTTTCCCGACAAATTTTTCGGTCTTCGAAATTTCGAAAATTTCAATGGGCTATACCCTTTCCAAAAAAATTGACAAAAAATCGAAAGTCGGATTTCAATAAAAATTCGTTTGCTAAATGATTGCCAACGGTGTTCTGAACCCATTGATGCCCTTGAATTTTCGAAATTCGAAGATTTGAAGAAGTTACGCCATTTTCGAACTAAAAAATCTTGAATTTCTACGAAAACATATTTTCGCATATTAGATTCTCTTTTCAAAGGAAAATTTGAATTTTCCCTTTTCATCTGCATAATTGAGGCATTAGCTCAATCTTTGACTACTTTCCCGACAAATTTTTCGGTCTTCGAAATTTCGAAAATTTCAATGGGCTATACCCTTTCCAAAAAAATTGACAAAAAATCGAAAGTCGGATTTCAATAAAAATTCGTTTGCTAAATGATTGCCAACGGTGTTCTGAATCCATTGATGCCCTTGAATTTTCGAAATTCGAAGATTTGAAGAAGTTACGCCATTTTCGAACTAAAAAATTTGAATTTCTACGAAAACATATTTTCGCATATTAGACTCTCTTTTCAAAGAAAAAATTGAATTTATCCTTCTCATCTGCATAATTGAGGCATTAGCTCAATCTTTGACTACTTTCCCGACAAATTTTTCGGTCTTCGAAATTTCGAAAATTTCAATGGGCTATACCCTTTCCAAAAAAATTGACAAAAAATCGAAAGTCGGATTTCAATAAAAATTCGTTTGCTTAATGATTGCCAACGGTGTTCTGAATCCATTGATGCCCTTGAATTTTCGAAATTCGAAGATTTGAAGAAGTTACGCCATTTTCGAACTAAAAAATTTTAATTTCTACGAAAACATATTTTCGCATATTAGACTCTCTTTTCAAAGAAAAAATTGAATTTTCCCTTCTCATCTGCATAATTGAGGCATTAGCTCAATCTTTGACAACTTTCCCGACAAATTTTTCGGTCTTCGAAATTTCGAAAATTTTAATGGGCTATACCCTTTCCAAAAAAATTGACAAAAAATCGAAAGTCGGATTTCAATAAAAATTCGTTTGCTAAATGATTGCCAACGGTGTTCTGAACCCATTGATGCCCTTGAATTTTCGAAATTCGAAGATTTGAAGAAGTTACGCCATTTTCGAACTTAAAAATTTGAATTTCTACGAAAAAATATTTTCGAGTTTTGGTCTCTCTTTTCAAAGAAAAAATTGAATTTTCCCTTCTCATCAGCATAATTGAGGCATTAGCTGAATCTTTGACTACTTTCCCGACAAATTTTTCGGTCTTCGAAATTTCGAAAATTTCCAAAAAAATAAATTTCAATAAAAATTCGTTTACCAAAGGATTGCCAACGACTTCGATTCCGCGCTCAAAAACTTGACTCCGGTCGACTCTGCAGCCCTAATCTGTACTATAGTTGGAGGCCTACTGCAACATATCGTTTACAATTTCATCGAGATCGGGGAATAAATATTGCTGTTATAAGCTTAAGCCCCTAAATCGACAGTTCTGTCTGGACCATATACAGTTTGGATACGTTCTACATTTCATCGAAATTAGACAATCAATGCGTCTTTTATAAGCTCAAGATCCTCAATCGGGAGGTCGGTCTGAAGGCAGCTATATCTTAATATGGTCCGATCTGGACTATATTCGATTAGGATATGGGGACCATAGAAGAACTCACTTTTCTAAAATTAAACGAAATCTGATAAGAAATGCGACTGTTATGGGTTAAGGACCCTAAATAAGACTAAATAACAGCTATATCCAATTAACCTGCGTATGTGCAATATACGAATCTGTGTGATTTTTGCTCAATCTGTCAATTTTTGAAGGCTGTAGTTTGATTATAATAGACGGACACACAGAGCCAGTAAGGAAAGACAAAAGTCGGGCGGGGCCGTCTATATAATACCCTACACCACCGAGAATACATATTACTTTCAATACATGAAACCTATGTTGAAATCTATTCAGACTTTAATTTTGCATACCTATTGCTATATTGAATAGAATCTTATAAGACTTTCTTACGATAGGACCTAAATTGTGGCTACTATAGATTTAAAGGGCCATATCGGATGAAAGATATATTATCGGAACTAAATCTGGACCGACTTTGATGCACACGCATTGGCATGTCAAATAAAACATCTCATGCAAAATTTTGTAAAGATCGGACGACATTTGTGGCTTCTATAGCCTTCAGAGGCCATATCAGATGGAAGATATATACGGGAGCTATATCTAAATCTAAACCGATTTTTATAAAATTTCGTATTAAGACGTCAAAAAAAATTTAACTTTCACAAATTTTGTAAAGATCGGATCAAAATTGTGGCATATACAGCCTTAATAGGCCATATCGGATGAAAGAAATACATGGGAGCTATATCTAAATCTGGACCGATTTTCAATTGCGTTTGTTCATGGACCAAAAAAGTGATTTTTGCGAAATTTTGTAACAGTCGAACAACAAATGCGATCTGTACCTTGATTACAAGAATACATGGACAGGCGGACAGATGGACATAGCTAAATCGAATTAGGAAGTGATTCTAAGTCGATCTGTATACTTATCGATGTGCTTATATGAAAGCTATATCAGGTTATGGACCGATTCACACCATATTCAACACGTATGTTAAAGGTGATATAAAAAGTTTTTGTGCAAAATTTCTATTTCCAAATCGGATAAGAATTGCTCCCTCTAGAGGCTCAAGAAGTATAATCGGGAGATCGGTTTGTATTGCAGCTATATCAGGTTATGAACCGATTTGAGCCCATACTTGGTAAAGTTGTTGGAAGTGCAAATAAAACACTTGGTGCAAAATTTCCGCCAAATTGCTCCCTCTAAAGGCTCAAGAAGCATAATCGGGAGATCGGTTTATATTGGAGCTATATCAGGCTACGAACGGATTTGAACCATACTTGGCACAGTTATTGACGGTCAAACCAAAACACTTCATGAAGAATTTCAGAAAAATCGGATAATAATTGCGCCCTCTGGCGGCTCAAGATATAAGGATCCGAGAACGGTTTATATGGGAGCTATATCAGGTTATGAACCGATTTGGACCATGCTTGGAAGAAATGGTGGAAGTCTAAATAAAGCACTTGGTAAAGAATTTCAGTCAAATCGGTAAAGAATTGCGCCCTCTATAGGCTCAGGAAGTCAAAATCCAAAATCGGTTTATATGGCTGCTATAACAAAACATGGACCGATTTGGTCCATTTGCAAACCCAACTGACCTGCACTAATAAGAAGTTTTTATGCAAAATTTCAAGCACCAAACTTTACTCCTTTGAAAGTTTACTCGACAGACGGACGAAAATGGCTAAATCGACAAAGAATGTCAAGACGATAAAGATTACTTTGTTGGGTTTCAGATCAATATTTCGATATGTTACAAACGGAATGACAAAATTAGTATACCCCAATCCCATGGTGGAGGGTTTACAAATGTATACACTTTTTATGGTCATAAAATGGATAGTTCGATGAGTTGTCAACTCATGTTTTTCTTCTTTGTATGGAAAATTCGTTTTTCTTTTCCAATGTTCTAGAGACTTAGCCTCAATAACACTACCGCATAGATCCTGTTTGTAACATGGATTCTTTGTGGAGTGTTTTGGCACCCAAGCATAGATTTGCAGCGTCTCAGGTTTATCCAGGCATAGATTTTCCAACGTCTTACACTGTGCAAACGGGACCAAAGGATTGCCGTTGTGTACTGATATCAACTGTACAAGATGATATGAAGCTGCCATTTACGAAGTCTGATCAAGAAATAACCGTTATTTTCAAATTTCGTGAGTTACATATGTCCGACTCTCGTTTTTTATACCCTCCACCATAGGATAGGGGTATACTAATCTAGTCATCCCATTTGTAACACCTCGAAACATTGATCTGCGACCCTACTAAAGTATATATATTCAGGATCTCGGCATTCTGAGTCTAACTAGCAATGTCCGTCCGTCCGTCCGTCTGTTGAAATCCCGATAGCGGTCGAACGCGTAAAGCAAGCCATTTGAAATTTTGCACATATACTTCTTTTTGACTTAGGCCTCAATTTTCACCCGATTTGGCTGAAATTTAGAACAATGACTAGAGTTATGACTTTCAACATCCATCCCAAGTATGATCCCAATCGGTCTTATGTTATGACTTCAAATATCATTGCCAAGTATGATCCGAATCGGTCCATAAACAGATATAGCCCCCTTATAAACCGATCCTCCGATTTGACTTCTTGAGCACTTAGAACCCTCAATTTTCATCCGATGTGGCTAAAATTTGGAACAATGACTAGAGTTATGACTTCCAACATCCATGACAAATATGATTCGAATCGATCTATGAATCGATTTGAAACAAAGACTTATGTTATGACTTTCATTATCCATACCATGTATGTTCCGAATCGGTCTATAAACTGATATAGCCCCCATATAAACCGATCCCTCGATTTTTGTCTTCTTGAGCCACTAGAACCCTAAATTTTCATCCGATGTGGCTGAAATTTAGAACAATGACTGGAGTTATGACTTTCAATATCCATACCAAGTATGACCCAATTCCGCCTATAAACAGATAGCCCCCTTATAAACCGATCCCTCGATATTTGTCTTCTTGAACCCTTAGAACCCTCAATTTTCATCCGATGTGGCTAAAATTTGGATCAATGACTAGAGTTATGACTTCAAGACTTCAAACAACATTGCCATGTATGATACGAATAGGTCTATAAACAGATATAACCCCCATATAAACCAATCCCCAGATTTGACTTCTTGAGCCCTTATAAGCTTCTATTTTCATTCGATTTGGCTGAAATTTCAAACAAAGACTTGTATTATGACTTTCAAAATCCATAAACAGATATAGCCCTCATATAAACCGATCCCCCGTTTTGACTTCTTAAGCACGTAGAAGCCTCAATTTTCATCCGATTTGGCTGAATTTTGAAAGGTAGACTTGAGTTGAGAACAATATCCATGCCAAGTAGGATCCGAATCGGTCTATAAACAGATATAACCCCCTTATAAACCGATCTCCGGATTTGACTTCTTGAGGCCCTAGAAGCCTCAGCTTCATCTAATGGGGTTGAAATTTGGAACAATGACTTTCAACATCCATGCCTGGATGAAATTTGACCCAAAAACCTAACTTATGACTTACAACATCAGTTTTATCCGAATCGGTCAATATGATTGAATAGGTACCCCTAAGTACCGATGTCCTGATATGACTTCCTGAGATGAAAGTAATTCAAATACAAACTCAGTGAATAAGGGTACATTTTTAGCGGAAGCCATGGTGGTGGATACCCAAGATTCGGCCCGGCATAGCACGCTTTTAAAGTTTCTGTTAAGTTGATACATTTGTCTGTAATATATGTTGGTAATATCATACATATTTGCAGTGTCTTATTTGTAGTTTCTGTAAAATATTCTGGAATTCGGTAGCTCTAAAACTACTTTGGACTTTAACTTCACACCGTGTTTAAGGGTATTAAGAGGTCGACAAAGGAAATTTGATTTGCAGACCACTGTTAAATTATGAATATTAACAAATAAAAGAGTGCTTAGTTCGGCCGGGCCGAATCTTAGGAACCCACCACCATGGATTCTGTTAAAATTTGGGAGCTATACCTGGATTAAAACCGATTTGGACCGTACTTGGCACAGTCAAGTAAGGAAGTCATAACAGAACATTTCTTGCAAAATGTCAGCCAAATTGGACAATAATTGCGGCTTGTAAAGCCTCAAGAAATCAAATCTAGAGGTCGGTTTATATGGGAGCTATATCATGTTCTTGACCGATTTGAATCGTACTAAGCACAGTTGTTGAAATCGGACAACAATTGAGGTTTTCGGCGGCTTAAGAAGTCAAATCGGGAGATATGTTAATATGGGAGCTATATCATGTTCCTGGCCGATTTGAACCGTACCAAGCACAGTTGTTGGCAGTCATAGCAGAACACTAGGTGCAAAATTTCAGCCAAATCGGACCAAAATTGTGGCCTGTAAGGGCTCGAGAAATCAAATGGGGTGATCGGTTCATATGGTACCTACATTAGGTTCTTGACCGATTTCGAACGTACTTGGCACAGTTGCTGGAAGTCATAACAGAACACTAAGTGGTTTATATGGGAGCTGTATCAGGTTATAGACCAATTTGGACCGTACTAAGCACAGTTGTTGGAAGTCATAACAGATCATCTCATGCAAATTTTCAGCCAAATCGGGAGATCGGTTTATATGATAGCTACATTAGGTTCTTGACCGAATTGGACCGTACTTGGCTCAGTTGTTGGAAGTCGTAACAGATCACTAAGTGGTTTATATGGGAGCTACATCAGGTTATAGACCAATTTGGACCGTACTAAGCACAGTTGTTGGAAGTCATAACAGATCATCTCATGCAAATTTTCAGCCAAATCGGGAGATCGGTTTATATGATAGCTACATTAGGTTCTTGACCGAATTGGACCGTACTTGGCTCAGTTGTTGGAAGTCGTAACAGAACACTAAGTGGTTTATATAGGAGCTACATCAGGTCGTAGACCGAATTAGACCGTACTAAGGGCAATTGTTGCAAGTCATAACAGAGCATTTCATGCAAAATTTCAGCTAAATCGGGCAAAAATTGCGGCTTCTAGGGGGTCAAGAAGTTAAATCGTAAGATCGGTTTATATGGGAGCTATATCCAAATCCGAACCGGTATGGCCCATATGCAATCCCCAACGACCTACATCAATAGAAAATATCTGTATTTCAAGCGGCTTAATCTACGCGTTCGACCGCTATCGTGCTTTCGATAGACGGACGGACGGACATGGCTAGTTCGACTCAGTCGAGACGATCAAGAATATATATATACTTTATGGGGTTCTACATCAATATTTCAAGATGTTACAAACGGAATGACTGGATTAGTATACCCCCATCCTATGGTGGTGGGTAAAAAAATAGCACACTTTCAATGCGCTTGGCATTCAAAGGTTAATTATCAACTATCAATACAGTTTTACTTAGTGCTGTTTAAGAAGCATATATGATCTTCCCTATGATCCCATTATAGGTATTCAAGATCAACGAACCCATTCCAATGCTGAAGCTAATTTTGCTTTTATCCCAGCAATGGAGATATTTCTTGTAAATCGAAAGTTTTGCCAGCAAAAAAAATAAGTTGAGTCAGAAGATTTATCTCATCATCATCGAGTCTGTACGCATGTTTGTAAATTAAAAAAAAAATCAAATTGACGTCAATGTTGTTATTTTTGTAAGTCAAAGAGTCAGCAGGGCAAAAGTCTTTTATTGTGGAAAAGATTTTGGTTTCATGTTTCGTGTCCGTTGTTCTTCAATATCATACTCAGCTTAGCTCCTTCCACAGGCTGTGATCTTTCGCCTTGCAGCAACATCAATTTGTCTGTCCTACACTAAAGACACACAATGCATTTTGCGTCACATTTTAATCGCAAAGTCGTTCTTAGAAGTTTGGTATTCGGAAGATAAGTCATTGATGTCATAGAAAGAAAATAATTCCAGCGATACAAAATAAAGTTGCAATGACGAATAAGCTTTAAAGATAAGAGATTAAAATAATGTGTTGCTTTATGTAAGCAAAATAAAACAATGCTGGTTTATTAGCGATTTAGATATTGACCATCCAAACGATTGCTTTCGAAATTAGAAAGACTCTTATCAAACACGATTGATAAGAAATTGTGAGTGATCTATCTCTAATACGCTATAATTCTTGTTTATTGTGAAAATATTGACATATTGGTCATGATTTTGGAATTTCATATACTTACCAAATTTTTTCTCTACATATATATAGACTGCCTGAAGGAGCGTTCCAATGTTCAGCGGTGGTTTTCCCCTCCTAATGCTGGCAACATTTGTGAGGTACTATGCCATGTAAAATTTCTCTCCAAAAAGGTGTCGCACTGCGGCACGCCGTTCGGACACGGCTATAAAAATTGGGTCCCTTATCATTTAGCCTAAACTTAAATCGGACTGCACTCATTGATATATGAGCAGTTTCCCCCTGTTCCTTAGTGGAATGATCATGGGCAAAATTTGCAAAAATTTGCAATTTTACTAGAGAGTTCTTAATTATTATCTTAGCTACAATTTCAATACCCACCACCCTAGAAATACTTAGGGGTATACTAATCTAGTCATTCCGTTTGTATCACCTAGAAATGTTGATCTGGTGTCCCAGAAAGTATATATTGTATATATTCTTAATCGTCTCGAAGTTCTGATTCGAACTAGCAATGTCCGTCCGTCCTTCCGTCTGTCCAAAACACGATAGCGGTCGAACGCCTAAAGCTAGCAGGTTGACATTTTTCACACATAACTAATATTGATGTAGGTCATTGCGGATTGCAAATGGGATTTATCGGTTGAGATTAAGATATAGCTCCCATCTAAACCGATCTCCCGGTTTGACTTCTTGAGCTCTTACAAGCAGCAGTTTTTTTTCCTACTTGGGTGAAATTTAGCATGTAGTGTTTTGTCATGACTTCCAACAGCTGTGCCAAGTACGCTATGATTAGGTCTATAACCTGATATAGCTCCCATGTAAACCGATCTATCGATTTGACCTCTTGAGCTCTTACAAGCAGCAGTTTTTGTCTAATTTGGCTGAAATTTTAGATGTAGTGTTCTGTTATGACTTCCAACAACTGTGTCAAGTACGGTCTAAATTGGTCTAAAACCTAATATAGCTCCCATATAAACATAAATTTGACTTCTTGAGCCCTTACATGCAGCAATTTTCGTCTGATATGCCTAAAATTTTGCCTGTGGTGTTCTGTAATGACTTCTAACAACTGTGGCAAGTACGTTCCAAATAGGTCTATAACCCGATATAGCTCCCACATAAACCGATCTCCGGACTTGACTTCTTGAGCTCCTGGAAGCCACAATTTTTGGCCGATTTGGCTGATATTTGCATACGGTGTTTTATTACGACTTCCAACAACTGTGCCAAATACGGTCCAAATCAGTCTATAACCAGATATAACTGTCATATAAACCGGTCTCTCAATCATTCTTGTTCGGTTCCTAGAAGCATTTTAACTGGTTTAACAGAAGTTTAGTATGTAGAATAAAATTATGCCATTCAACTAAATGTATTATACCCTCCACCATAGGATGCGGGTATACTAATTTCGTCATTCTGTTTGTAACACGAAATATGCGTCTAAGACCCCATAAAGTATATATATTCCTGATCGTCGTAACATTTTATGTCGATTTAGACATGTCCGTCCGTCAGTCTGTCTGTCTGTCGAATGCAAGCTAACTTTCGAAGGAGTGAAGCTAGCCGCTTGAAATTTTGCACAAATACTTTTTGTTAGTGTAGGTCGGTTGGGCTTGTAATGGGCCATATCGGAACATGTTGTGATATAGCTGCCATATAAACCGATCTTGGGTCTTGACTTCTTGGGTCTCTAGGGGGCGCAATTCTAGTCCGATTTGACTGAAATTTTGCACGTGGTGTGTTGATATCACTTCCAACAACTGCGCTAAGTATGGTTTAAATCGGTCCATGTTTTGATATAGCTGCCATATAAATCGATCTGAGTCTTGACTTCTTAAGCCTCTAGACTGCGCAATTCTTATCCGATTGGAATGAAATTTTGCACGTCGTGTTTTGTTATGATATCCAACAACTGTGCCAAGTATAGCTAAAATCGGTTCACAACCTGATATAGCTGTCAGATAAACCGATCTTGGGTCTTGATTTGTTGAGCATCTAGTGCAATTCTTATCCCATTTTAATGAAATTTTGCACGAAGTATTTTTTTTATGATATCCAACAATTGTGCCAAGTATGGTTCAAATCGGTTCATAATATGATATAGCTGCCATACAAACCGATCTGGGATCTTGACTTCTTTTGCCTCTAGAGGTCGCAATTATTATCCGATATGCCTGAAATTTTGTGCGACGGATCCTCTCATGACCATTAACATACATGTTTACTATGGTCTGAATCGGTCTATAGCCTGATACAGCTCCCATATAAATCGTTCTCTCTATTTCACTTCCTGAGCCCCCAAAAGGGCGCAATTCTTATTCGAATTGGCTGACATGTTACACAGGTCTCCAACATATAATTTAATTGTGGTCCGAACCGGACCATATCTTGATATCGCTCTAATAGCAGAGCAAATCTTTTCTTTTATCCTTTTTTTGCCTAAGAAGAGATGGCGGGAAAAGAACTCGACAAATGCGATCCATGGTGGAGGGTATATAAGATTCGGCCCGGCCTAACTTAGCACGCTTTTACTTGTTATATCTTCCATATGTATACATACAACGCCATACATTTCATACATTTTATGCCAAGAAATAGCATTTAATGTTTACAACAAGCTTGTTCATTATGCCTTCCCGTAAAATATTTACCTATTCTTCCAGGTTTTTTTTTCATAATCAACAGAATCGAGTCAATGCAACATACCATAAAATGTCTTCTAGCATTAATTATCACTACAACATCACCAGTGTGTCGTCGTTTAGGGAACACATTTTTGCCATTGTCTCGTATAGTGATTTAGCGGCTTGTTAATAAGAAATTAACATATAGACACAAAACGTGCAAATCATTAAAAATTAGCCAAAGCTATTAAACAATAATAAATTCTTCAAGCGATAGACACTCGCAGCTATATTTCTACATTTATCATTTCTTTTTATTAATAATTCGAATCGTTTACGCGGAAAATAAAACACGTTTCAGTTTATCGTAATGGCAAGACAATGGTCTTGGCTTTTACTGGTAAACAATTATCGACTTCTTATGAATTTTAAGTATACTAATCTTTTTTTGAAAAAAAAAACAAATCCTTTTTACTAGAGAAAATTTTGTCGAATTTTATTAATGCCCATATTATAATGATCTTCGCCCTAACAGGCAAAAAAAACTTGAAAATAAAATTCTGCAGAGCCTGGCCGGAATTCGAACATGTCCACCCGGAGCAACAGCGAGAGCCATTGCCGTTGTCTGGCGTTTAAAGTCATCAATACAACTTCCAAAAGGTGCACAGAATCATGTGTATACCAGTAGGAGTAGTGTAAGTGTGTAGACAAAAAATTTGCCATTACACAAACACATGCATTGGGAAAGGAACAGTTAGCAAACAGGGTTGTAAAGCATGGGTAATGTGGTTTTTATATCATAGAGGCGTTTTCGTAATAAATACGCTACAAATACAATATACGTACGGCCTTCACACCTAATATGGCCGATGAGTTATTTAAACCAAATGATGGAAGCTGTCGCTTAGTGGTTGATGTGTATGATTATCCCGGAATTTCCTTTTCTATTGCAAACAAAATCTCCGATCATTGAGCTCGTCTTGAAAGAGAAAGAAGCAAAAATTGTAAAATTAAAATGATCTTCGTCCTAACAGGTAAAAAAAAACTTGTTTATTTTTGTTTAAATTTTCTTGGAATTAGAAAAAATTAATCAGTATTTTATTTCGAGAGAAAATTATAATGATGTTTGGTATACAAACTTCGTCATTGGGGATTTCAAAAGTTAATAAATAGTTCCATGTAAAACGTTCCCAGATTTCAATTCTTAAAGCCTCAAGCCTTCCATGTGCTGTGGAACAGCTGGATAAATCGTAGGTCCCATGACAAAAGGATTAGGGTAAGAGCATAAGCGTCAATAGCCCATTTGTCTTTGGAGGGGGACTAAAACGCACAAAATATAGCAAATTATTTCGAATAAACATTAGTTTTTATACCCTCCACCATAAAAAGGGGGTATAATAATTTCGTCACACTGTTTGTAACACCTCGAAATATGCGTCTGAGACCCCATAAAGTATATATATTCTTGATCGTCATGTCATTTTAAGTCGATCTAGCCATGTTCAGTCCGTCTGTCTGTCGAAAGCACTCTTACTTTCGAAAGAGTCAAGCTAGCTTGAAATTTTGCATAAATGAGCCATATCGGTTTATGTTTTGATATAGCTGCCATATCAACCGATTTTGGATCTTGACTTCTTGAGCCACTAGAGGACGCAATTCTTATCCGATTTAGCTAAAATTTTGCATGATGTGTTTTGTTATAGTCTTTAACAACGGTGGTAAGTATGGTTTAAATCGGTCCATAACCTGATATAGCTGTCATATAATCCGATCTGCGGTCTTGACTTGTTGAGCATCTAGAGGGCACAATTCCCATTCGATGTGGCTGAAATCTTGCTCGACGGGTTTCGTTACGACTCCCAACTGCTACGCTAATTATGGTTGAAATCGGTCCATAAGATGATATAGCTACCATATAAACCAATCTTGGATCTTGACTTCTTGAGCTTCTAGAGAGCGCAATTATTATCCGATTTGGCTGAAATTTTGCATAAGGCGTTTTGTTATGGTCTCCAACAACAGTTCTAAATATGGTTGAAATCGGTTCGTAACCTGATTTAGCTGTTATATAATCCGATCTGGGGTCTTGACTTGTCTTGTCAAGTAGGTCGCTTGAGATTGTAAATGGGCCCTATCGGTTCATGTTGTGGTATAGCTGCAATATAAACCGATCTTGGATGTTGAATTCTTGTGCCTCTAGAGGACGCAATTATTATCTGATTTGGCTGAAATTTTGCATGAGGCGTTTTGTTATGGTCTTCAACAACAGTTCTAAATATGGTTAAAATCGGTTAGCACCTGATTTAGCTGTCATATAATCCGATCTGGGGTCTTGACTTCATAAGCATCTGGAGTGCGCAATTCCTATCCGATTTGGCTGAAATTTTGCACGACGTGTTTCGTTATGACTTCCAACTACTATGCTGAGTATGGCGCAAATCGGTACATAATCTGATATAGCTGCCATATAAAACGATCTGAGATCTTGACTTCTTGAGCCTCTAGAGGGCGCAATTATTATCCGATTTGGCTGAAATTTTGCACAACGTGTTTCGTTATGATTTCCAACTACTGTGCTGAGTATGGCGCAAATCGGTACATAACCTGATATAACTGCCTTATAAACCAATCTGCAATCTGGACTTCTTGAGCCTCTAGAGGGCGCAATTATTATCCGATTTGGCTGAAATTTTGCACAACGTGTTTCGTTATGACTTCCAACTACTGTGTTGAGTATGGTTGAAATCGGTCCATAACCTGATATAGCTGCCATGATATATAAAACGATCTGAGATCTTGACTTCTTGAGCCTCTAGAGGGCGCCAGTAATATCCGATTTGGCTGAAATTTTGTACAACGCCTACTTCCAGGACCTTCAACATACGTGTCAAATATAGTCTGACTCGGTCAATAGCTTTATACCGCTCCCATATAAGCCGATCACCCTATTGAGCCCCTAAAGCACGCAATTCTACTTCGAATTGGCTGAAAAAAATAACCTAATGATGACTCCAATTTTGCTTTAGCAATAGTTAATCCAACAAACCACTGTCCAACGTAACAACAAAAGAACAGAGTGCTACCAAGTTTTTATAACCTCAGCGTGTAAATCTCTGCTAACCAACTTGGATCAGAGAAAGCTAACAAGAAAATGCGAAAATGGCTAAAATAAACACAAAAACAAAATTCAATGCTAAAGAGAGCAAACAAAAAACCATAACAAACTATTCCAGAGAGTGGCGACCGTCTGCCGGAATCACCACAAATTGGGTGTGTAGTCAGACAGAAGCCGGTCATACAGATAGATACTCCAACAACATAATTGGCCGAACGTAAGTGTAGATTGGGAGAGATAGATGGTGATGGCAATGGCAATGGCGATGACGATGATTGTTTGCAAGCACAACCAACCAGTCTGGCTAGCCAGGCATGAGCAGCAGCTCATGGGAGACTCTGTCAACAAATTTCAAAATTCAGTCTATACGAATTTTGCAAACGCTTAACATCGACGCCGGCGAGAAATATAAAAGCTAAGTGAGTTAAAAAAACGAACGACGGCAAAAAAATTCAGTACCCACCACAAAGAGGCAAACATATGACGTAGTGAGTTAGGAACCAAATTCTTGACCTCTAAGTGCGAAAAAATAAAATTGTTTTGATGGTATGGTTGTTTACATAAATAAAATTGCAGTGCCGGTTCATAAGTTCGAAAGTGAAATGTATGAGAGGCTGGAAAAATGTTGGGATAAAGTCCATATGGGCGCTAATAACAAATGTGAACAAATAATAATAGGTTCATGCAAATAATTAATTGTCTCTCAGTGTCCGGTTGAATGAATGGCACGCCATGGCGTTTCAATGACATCAACAGTGAAATGTGGATTATCTTCAGCAGAAATGTTCCAAGTTATCGAATTTCATTTATATCTGCCTTAGTTAATATAACACAATTCATCTCTTAATTGCTGGAAATGACATCAACCAAACCAAATTAAAAAAAAAAAAATTTTACTAAAAATAGCAAAAAAAAAACCAATCTGTCCAATATTCCTAAAGGAGCAAAAAAAAATTCCAAAAAAACCATTTTAAGTATGGCGGATTGCGTTGAACCCACAAATATGTTGCAAACCTACATTTGTTGAATATTTTATTCAGATAAAACGCAAATTATTATTATTATTTTTTTTTTTGCTAAACTGGCTCTTGGCTAATATCAGACTGTGTATTCTTTGAAAGAAGAATATAAACATTTTGTGTAGCTTAGATAGCGCCATTAGAGATAAAATACTAAAGACAAGAGTAGAGTCGGTAGGAGGTGACTACATTGTATGCTACACTATTTAAAGAATTCATACACCACAAAATGTGAATTAAAAATTTCCAAAAGTTTTGAAAATATTTTTTTATTAAGAAAATTTAATGATTAAAATGTACTCATAATTCATGTTTTCTAATAAAACAATATATTTTAAATAGGCTGCAGATATTTAAGAACATCTTCCAGAGTTATCCTTGCCTCAAATCGAACAACAAAAATCGTATTAAGCTAGACCGGGCCGAAATTTGTATGCCCACCATTATGGTTATATATCCTATTTATATTAAGTAGAAATCAGAAGAAGACCACAGTAGCGTAGAGGTTACCATGTCCATCTATGACGCCTGACGCCTGGATTCGAACCCTGCGAGAAAACATCACCATTTTTTTGCGGTGGTTATCCCCTCCTAGTGCTGACAATATTTTCGAGGTGCTATGCCACGTTAAAAATTCTCCTCAAAGAGAGGTCGCACTGTGTCACGCCGTTCGGACTCGTGCCCCCTTATCATTTAGCTTAAAATTGAATCGGACAGCACTCAGAGATATGTGAAAGTTTGCCCCTGTTCATTAATGGAATGTTCTTGGGCAAATTTCCATAGAAATCAGAAGGGAACTACGGGTGGTCGGTATGTATACATCTACTTGAAATAAAAGTCAGATTTTTAATCCTTCGAAAGCACGCTAACTTTCGAAGGAGTAAAGCTAGGCGCTTGAACTTTTGTACAAATACTTTTTATTTGGGTAGATCGGTTGGGAAAGTAAATGGGCCAAATCGGTCCATGTTTTGATATAGCTGTCATATAAACCGATCTCGGGTTTTGACTTCTTAAGCCTCTAGAGGGCGCAATTAACGTCCGATTAAAATGAAATTTTGCACGTGATGTTTTGGTATCACTTGCAAAAACTGTGCTAAGTGTGTTCGTAACTTGATATAGAGCTGCCATATAAACCGATCTTGGGTCTTGACTTCTTCAGCTTTTAGAGGGCATAATTCTTATCCCATTTGGATGTAATTTTGCACGTGGTACTTCGGTATCACTTCGAACTACTGTGCTAAGTATAATTCAAATCGGATTATAACCTGGTATATCTGCCATATTAACTGATCTTGGATTTTAAACCAACAACCATAAAAACCAATCTCCCGATTTTGCTTCTTGAGCCCCTACAAAGCGCAATTCGTATCCAGATGGACTGAAATATTACCCAATGACTTCTTCATTGCTCAGCATTCAACTAATTAATGGTGCGAATCGGACTATAACTTGATATAGCTCCAATAGCATAACAGTTCTTATTAATTATATTTTGTTTGCCTTAAAAGAGATACCGCGCAAAGAACTCGACTAATGCGGTCGATGTTGGAGGGTACATAAGATTCGGCCCGGCCGAACTTAGCACGCTCTTACTTGTTGTACCCTCCACCATATGATGGGGGTATACAAATTTCATCATTCTGTTTGTAACTCCTCGAAATATTCCTCTGAGACCCCATAAAGTGTATATATTCTTGATCGTCATGTCATTTTGAGTCGATCTAGTCCTGTCCGTCTGTCTGTCCAAAAGCACTCTAACTTCCGATGGAATAAAGCTAGCCGCTTGAAATTTTTTACGAAAACTTCATATTAGTGTAGGTCGGTTGGGATTGTTAATGGGTCATATCGGCCCATGTTTTGATATAGCTGCCATGTAAACCGATTTTGGATCTTGATTTCTTCAGTCTCAAGAGGGCGCAATTCGCACCCGATTTGGCTTATATTTTGCATGAGGTGTTTTGTTATGACTTCCAACAACTATGCTAAGTATGATTCAAATCGGTCCATAAACTGGTATACCTGTCATATAAACCGATCTGGGATCTTGACTTCTTGAGACTGTAGAGGTCGCAATTATTATCCGCTTATGACGACTTCTCTCATGACTTTTAGCATACATGTCAATTATAGTCTGAATCGGTCTATAGCCTGATACAGCTCCCATATAAACCGATCTCCCTATTTTACTTCTTGAGCGCCTAAAGGGCGCAATTTTCATTAGAATTTCCTGAAATTTTACACAACGACTCCTACTATGGTCATTCAGCTCAATTATGGTCCGAAACGGACAATAACTTGATATTTAAGCTCCAATATCATAGCAAATCTTTTATTTTATCATATGTTTGCCTAAAAAGAGATAACGGGAAAAGAACTCGACAAATGCGATCCATGGTGAAGGGTAAATAAGATTCGGCCCGGCCGAACATAGTACGCTTTTACTTGTTAATTATAAACAAATCACAAATCGCAATTCCTACTCAATCATCTTGAATTAAGAAGAGGAAAGGGTGCCCCGATAGCGTGCTTGGATTACCAGTCCAGGGGTCGCGGTTCGATTCCCGCCGGAAGCTTTGATCTATCGCTACTGTGGTATCACAATGGACCTAAAAAATTGTCTAAGTGAGTCTGTAAAGGACCTAACCTAAGATAAAAAATGCTTCTTCAGATTAAGTTATCGCCCGATTTTTATAATCAATCTTCACAATATTTGGCATATGAGACTCTCTTATAACATTTAACTCTGTAATTGAATAATATAAAAATAGCTTCACATTAAGATATAACATAGCAAGCGCATTTATCATTCATCTTCATAAAATCTTTTACAAATTTTCTTTTCTTAGTTCTACTAACTATGCTGCATTTGGTGAAAATCGGTCAAGGTTCAGATATAGTAACCATTTAAACGTATGTGTTGCTTAGTTTTCATTTGGGAAGCTAGAGAAAACTCATTTTGCTACTGATTTTCTTAAAATGTTGTGCAATGTTTACATCAATAGCTACTTGTCAGCCAACAAAATCGGGTCAACATCGCTTCAGACTTAGATTTAGTATATCCCATATTCATATGTATTGCTCTATTTTCCTTTATGAAACATAAGACATTTGTCAACAGATTGTTCTGAAATTTTGTACAATGTATTCTTCTATGATTAGAGATATACCTTCCTAATATTGTAGAAATTTGTTAAGATATAGTCCAAGCCTCTATATACATGATTTCCATACACACTGTTGCTTCATTGTTCTATAGGATATCAAAAAGTCGAATTTGCCCAACTTTAGGTCTTCCTAAAATTTTTCTCTATAAGAGATTGGTAACTGTGTACGATGCTTTTTGAATAAAAATAAATGTTGACTTTACGGCGTACTCGAATGCTTTTTCTATCATATCTCAAAATTCCTGAACAGATAAGGCTGTTTCAACTTCATTTGATTCCATAAACAAATTGAGTGATGATATGCGACTGGTTATCTTACGGTCGTACATTCTCTACCATTTTTGCTGTATCTATATGGTTTGGATCATCTAATAAATCATCTAATTTTCGCTGAAAGCTTTCAGGGAAAAATTTAATGTCTTCTGCTACGGTTATGCATTGCAACACGCAACGGTTTGTGGGTGCTACCAAAGAATTCATTTGGCTATGATGTCAAAGCTAAGCCCTTAACTCTTGTAAGTTAATAGAACCAATGACCTAATTCTGTGCAGAAATTAATTTTGCAGCAACCGCCAGACTTTTCTATAGAAATGAAACTAAATATATTAATTTTTACCTAATTATGGGTATTAAAATGTATCGGTCAAAGTTTCAAACCCTATTTTTATTTATTATATACTTTTTTTTTGATGATAACAAAAAACGTTCAACTACTATCGCCAATAGTAGATTTAGATTAGAGAGAAAATCAACAATTGTTTTTTTTTCTAAAATATCGGTGCAATTCAAAGTCAGATTTACTTTTGGTTTTGCTTTGTTATGGCTAATGTTTGCTAATATGGTTATCTAACGCTCTGTTTGGTTTTTGCCCAGCAAACAAATTTTTTCAACCGTTTTGTTTCAATAATAAAACCGATTTTGATTCCTCGAAGTTTGCAAGGGGAGGTTGCAAAACATTTCTTTAAAAAAAAGAATGTTGCAAAATAAGTCATTATGCCTAATTTTACTGCACTCAAGGACAAATGGGTACACAAATTGCAGATGGCCTTTGAAATTTATGATAAGTGCTGTTTACCATACATATTTAATTTTTTTTATACTGATTATCATGAAATTCTAAAACGATTTGACGATGTCAATGTATCTATCCGCCCGCCAGTGTGTCCTTCTGTTGTACGCTTCACAACCTTCAAAAATGGGAATATTGAATATTACAAGTTAAGTTCTTGGGCCAAATCGGACATTATTAAGATATAGCTGTCATATAGACCGACCTGCCGATTTAAGGTCTTAAGCCCATAACAGCCGCATTTGTTTCCAATTTCGCTGAAATTTAGAACAGTAAGCTTGACTAGGCCCCTCGCTATTTAAACCGAATATAGTCCATATCGCACCATATTTAGATATAGCTACCAAATAGATTGATCTAGTTATTCAGGGTCTTAAGACCATAGCAAATACAGAGGCAAACTTGGGGATAACCACCGCTGAAAAATTTTCAGATGTTCCTGCCAGGATTCGAACCCAGGTGTTCAGCGTCATAGCCGTACATGCTAGCCTCTGCGCTACGGTGGTCTCCGACCTTGAGACCATAGCAGACGCATTTATTACCTGGTTTCGTAGAAATTTAGAACAGTGAGTTGCACTAAGCCTCTCGCATTCTAAACGGAATATACTCCACATTGGATATAGCTGGCATATATATCGATCGGCCGCTTAAAGTCCATTACAGCCGCATTTATTTTCTGATTTCGCGGAAATTGGACTGGGATCCTTGATAACCGAACTGAATATACTCCATATTAGGCCTTATTTAGATATAGCTGACATATAGACCGATCTACTGATTAAACGTCTGAAGCCCATAAGAGGCTCATTAATAAGCCAATTTCGCTGAAATTTGGAACATTTTGTTGTTTTAGATCCCAAGACATTCTTATCAATCATGGTCCAGATCAAATAGTATTTAGATATAGCTGTCATATAGACCGATCTATCGATTTAGGATCTTGAGACGCATTTATCACACAATTTCGACGCCATTTTAAATTGGCAGTAGTACTTTGTCAATTTTGCCAAATATGATTTAAGTCGGACCACATTTGAATATAGTTACCACATGTACCGATTTTTGGTTAACCGTATAACCAGATTTCGCTTAAATTTTGTGCAGTTAGTCGTATGAGTTGACATGCCTGCCAATTACGGTGAATATCGGACAAAGTTGCTGTATGGACCGATCTTTCGATTTAGGGTCTTAATCATATTAAAAGCAATTTCGATGAAATTTGGCACAGTAAGTTTTGAAAGACATCTACTTATTCCTGTCAAATTTAGTCCAGATCGGACCATAATTGGACATAGCTGCCATATAGATTGATCTCCCGATTTAGAGTTTTAAGCCCATAAAAGCAGAATTTTTAATCCACTTTCGATGAAATTTGGCACAGTGAGTTTTGGTGACCCATTCCTGTTGGATGTGGACCAGATCATTTCGCATTTCGATGGAATTTGGCACAGAGTTCTATTTAAACTCACTGTGCCAACGAATTTCATCGAAATCGAATGAAAAATGAATAATTAATTGCCTTAAGACCTTAAGTCGGGAGATCGGCCGGTTATCAGCTATGGCAGCTATATCTAAATTTGGTCCGATCTGGACCATATTTCACAGGAATGGGTAGAGGTTGACCAGAACTTACTGTGGATAAAAAATGCTCCTTTTATAGACTCAATACTCTATATCGAGAAATTTGTCTGTATGACAACTGCATATATCCAAATATGGTTCCATCTATACAAATAAACAAAAATATGTAGAGATCTACAAAAAATTAACTGTGCCAAATTTCATCGAAATCGTATGAAAAATGTCCCTCCTATGAGCTTAACACTCTATATCGAGAGATCGGTCTACATAGCAGCTATATCCAATTATGGTCCTATTTGGATCACATCCCACTGGAATGGAGAGAAGTCTACCAAAACTCACTGTGCAATTACATCGAAATCCGATGAAAAATGCTCCAGCTCTCTATATAGGCAAATCTGTCTACATTGCAACTATATCCAAATATGGTCCGATCTGGATCATAATTGTCGGGAATGGGTATGGGCCTTCCAAAACTCATTGTATCACATTTCATCGAAATTGGATAATAAATAGATCTTTTATGGCGAACTGTGGCCGCGACCATCCTTCTTCAGTATGCCGAGCTCACTCAGCCTAAGCGTGACCCTGGCTGCATATCCTGCATCGCCTCCAGGCCTGCCTGCGGGGCGGATCTCAGCGCCCCTGTGATCCGGACGCAGGCCAGTCTCTGGACCTTCTTGAACTCCTTCGCACGCAGTACTGGTCTCACGATAGCCATCAATAAATCCAATAAATCATCTTGGGAGTCACCCCCCACTTCCTACCGAGCATCCTCCTGCAGGAGTAAAAGCGCACAGTACCTTACGGCTGTTTTCGAATCGAGGATTATGCCTAGGTACTTCGCCTCCTTCGACAGCCGCAGGGTGGCCCCGTCCTAGGACGGGAGCCTGAACTCCGGTATCTTATATCTACGCGTAAAGAGCACCAGCTCCGTCTTTCTTGGGTTGGTCCTCAACCCATTTCTGGTAGCCCATCGCGACAACTTCCTCAGTGACCCTTCCATGATCTCGCTGATTAAGCGATATGGATCTCGGTGGTGCCGTCCCTACCGAGATCCATCAGTATTTCATTAATTACGAGGTTCCACATCATCGGCGAGAACATCTCTACTTGGGTCGTGGCTCTGGTCACCCGCCTTCTGACCACACAATTTCCCAAGTTTGCATTAATTATCCATAAAGCATATTATTTGTCCATTGGGAGATTAAGGGGTGAATTCCCGTGCGGTCCAGTGAGGCCACTATCGCCCCAATCTCCACATTATTGAATGCCCCCTCAATATCCAACAAGGCCGCCAAAGTGTAATCCTTCTGTCGGAGAGACGCCTCGACCTCTTTTATATAGGAGCTACATCAGATTTTGAACCAATTCGAAATCAAATCGGGAGATCGGTTTATATGGCAGCTATGTCATAGCATGGACCGATTTGAGGCATTTATAATTCCAACCAACCAGCACTGATAAGAAGTATTTGTGCAATATATCAAGCACCTAGCTTAACTCCTTCGAAAAATAGCAAGTTTTTGTCAGAATAACAGACAGAAGTACGGAAGGACAGACGTACGGACGGACGGTCAGGGTTAAATAGACTAAGAACGTCAAGAAAAACAAGAATAGATATACTTTGTTTGGCCTCAGTCCATTATTTCTATGTGTTACAAACGAAATGACGATGTGAGTATACCTCCATCATATGATGAAGGGTATAAGACAGAGATGGCCTGTCAGAAACAGTGACGTATATGACATACATTTCCGACGTATATTACATACGTCGAAAACGTCGTAAACCTAGCCAAAAAACTAGGTTTCTGACAGAAAAAAAAATTCGAACGAAAATATGTCGAATTTTTGATCTGATTAACTAAAAATTTTGGCATAAGTAATTTTTTCCTCCTGGAGACGAACAATATTGAAATTGGAAAAAATCGGTTCAGAATTAGAAAAAGCTACCGTAGGTTTACACGATTTTTACCAATATTGTTATAAAATGAATGACATCTGAGGTAGTGTCAAGTGAAATGGTAGATGGCGTGTTAAGTATGCTAATGTGAGGTAATGTCAAGTGAAATGGAAGATGGCGTGTTAAGTATTTTATTGAATAAGTAATGTTATTTTTAAGTATTGTTATTGAATAACATAATTAACACTCCATGTACCATTTCACTTGACACTTCCTCAGTTGTCATGCATTTTTAACATATGTCGTTTACAACAGCTTTCAAAAAGCAAATTAAAACGGGAGAAGCAAATAATTTTGCAAAAGGATACAAAATAATTGCAATTTCTAAATATAATTGATGAAAACTAATAATTTATTGATTTTTTGCTTCACAAAAAAGTCAAATAAATTGACTTGAAATTTGCGTATATTTCCAATTTATTGTGTGAAAAATGTAAATGCAAAAATTAAAAAAAAACTTAATATTTCTTTTATTGCGAAATTTTTTTTACATATAAACTCTTCTATATACAACAAATAAGTGACAATAATATTTGTTAAAAATCAAACTTTTACACTGAGTTATTAAGGTTTATGACGTTTGCGACTTTTTCTACGTTTTATACAAGTATACGACGTTTTCGACTTTTACAACTTTTTGACAGTCGGAAACCTAAAAAATCGTCTTACGGACCATCTCTGGTATAAGAATTAACATTCACATTTTTGCAAAATTTTATGTATATTTTTTGACATGATCATTGACATCGTATATAAATATTTTTGTTATACCAAAAATAAAAACAAAACTATTTTCAAAATAAAGCCTTTACACAAGAGACAGGCAATTTTTTATCAATGCGGCACATGTTTCTCATAAAAAGCATGCCTAAATTGATAACATTTAAAAAAATGTTTAGTCTCTGAATAGCATGCATTCAATTAAAATTCAAATATTAATTTACAATATCTCAATGTATGTACGAAGGCGTATAGCGAATAACAATATTTCGCAATATGGGCCAAAGAGTATGCTGATGCCCTACAACTCTTGAAGCAAACAAATTCCACTTGTTCATATCCATAACAATTGAATCATCAAAATTCCATGCATATGCTCAACATAAAGTGGCCTGGTTCTTTTCAGCACGATAAGAGATAACTCAGAAGCAATATTTTTTTTTTCAATTTTTCTAAGTCCATATATTCTCCCCTTTCAACTTAACTAATATTTAGTATACTAAAATTAATTTTTCATTCCTTATATATATATTGAGAATGTCTCTCAAAACAAAACGAAAGTCAAATTTTTTGTATGGACCATTCTATTTTAAAAACAAATTCAAAACCAAAACAAAAAAGTTTTTTTTTTTTTTTGAGTTTTGGCCCATTTTTGAAAACCATCAATGCATGCCTGTTTTTGAGAACATTTTTTCCACTGGGCATTTGTGTCACATTTAACCAAATAATGGTTTATACGTCTAACTAAAACAAGAATATAGAATACAGATGCACAGTGTTTTGAATGGACACAAAGTAATAAGTGGCATTGATTTTAAACGGAAGAAATTTCGTATTTCACAATCATGAATCGTACGACTACTTTAGACGGAAGCTATCAGACTCACTTAGACGTTTTCGTCCGTTGTAATACCAGAGGAACTAAAGATGGAATGGGCCTTCTAGTTCCTACCGTTGAACCATCCAGGTCGCTTTAAAAAGCCCAGTAACTTACGTATGTTCACATCCGCTAAATCAGAAATGAGAACCTCAAAGAAATAAGAAACTACAATAAAGTGACCTTCTGACTGCTACTGCGGTACACACACAGAAGGTGTTCCAAAGTTTCTTCTTCTTCGATGTCCTCACAGCTTCTGCAAAAGTCCTTGCTGGCAACTTTCAGTGTGTGAGCATGTTTTTTATACCCTACACCACTACTGTGGTACAGGGTATTATAGCTTAGGGAATTAGTTTGTAACATCCAAAAGGAAGACAGATAGACCCATTGATAAGCATACCGATCGACTCAGAATCACTTTCTGATTCGATTTAGCTATGTCCGTCTGTCTGTCCGTCTGATCGCAATTTTCAACCGATCGTCTTCAAATTTGGTACAGACATATTTTTCGGCCTAGAGACGAAGCCTATTGTAATTGGAAAAGATCGATTCAGAACCCTCTATATAGCCGACTACGTCGTGAAGGCCTGTTTCAGTGGATTTGTCTTTACTATATGCATGCTGCTGCCGCGACAGGCGATCTCCAGGGATCTTTGCCCTTAGATATGTTTCTATCAACCTCTCAAGAGTCTTCAGCATAAAGGATGATACACTAATGGGACGAACAAATCTTTCGCCTTCGTGTGGTAAGGTTTTCCTGCTTTCGGGATGAAAATGACCTTCCTGTCCCACTATCCCACTGATATATATGACATTCTGATACAAGCAGAGTATATCTCCCCAAACCAAGGAACCAGTCTATTAGACACTGCTTGTAATTCAACCGGTGATACATCTTCAGGGCCTGGCGACTTAAAGGAGTCGAACTTCTTATCGCCCAAAGGATTTTCGGCTCAAACACAATTTCCCTAATAACTTCTGACGAATGCACACCAGTGACAACCTCTTCTGGCGCCACGTTGTCCGTTGTAGAATTTTCCGGGAAATGTGTATCAACGAGTAGTTCTAGTGTTTCCTCACTACACATTGTTCATACATTCTCTGACTTCTGAATATACCCCACCGTAATAGATCACGAGCACAGAATCTTTCTTAGTCTAGAGGCCTCCAATGTATCCTCCAAGGAGCTGCAGAATTCTACCCAGAATTTGTTCTGAGCCTTTCTCAGCTAGCTCTTGTATTTTCTTAGCTCAGCCTTACAGATGTCCCAATCGTGTGGTTCTCTTTTGGCTTTTGCTCTGTTGAAGAGTTTTCTGCAGTCCTTCCTTAGACCAATAAGCTCTGGGGTCCACCATAGCGGTCGCTGTTTACCCCCTGGCTCCGCATTAGAACATGCTGACACAAGCGAGTCATTCAGGACCTTTGCGATCCGCTTGACTCCTATGTCTATATCCTCCGTAGTTTCCACTACCTTTTGTCGTATAGAAGGGATAGACGTGCAGGATTTATGCCGAAATTTATCCCAATCCGCCTTTCATCTGTTTAGCCGAGGGACCACATTTGTGAGGTCCCATGCCATGTAAAACTTTTCTCCAGAGAGGTGTCGCACTGCGGCACGCCGTTCGGACTCGGCTATAAAAAGGAGGCGCCTTATCATTGAGCTTAAACTTTAATCGGACTGCACTCATTGATATGTGCGAAGTTTGCCCCTGTTTCTTAGTGGAATGTTCATGGGCAAAATTTGCAAAAATTCCAGTCTAGAAAAGTTGTCACTTTTACTAGGTGGCTTAAAACTAAATCCGCTGGCAGTTGCATATAAACATAACAAAAAATCAACTTTCAAGTTATAGCATTCTTGTGATACAGGTGTGAAATTTATAGCTTAAACAAAATTTGTATCAAATAGGTATATATTTTTTATTGTATTTGGTCATCGTAAAAGAAATTGAAGCCTAATCTATGGTAAGCAATTTAAACATTTAATGAATCACCTATTTATATGTTATGAATATTCAAATGCCTATATCTCGCATACTTCATGAATTCTATTTGGAGCAAAAAATTCACTCATTTAGTCTGTCATATTAATAAATTCTAATTAACGAATAATTTCCATTAAAATTGAATATATTATCACTAAACATTGTGAAACGTGTCACAAATATTTTAAATCATTAACTACAGATATATGTTTCCACAAACCCGTATTTATACCCTACACCGCAACTGTGGTACAGAGAATTATAACTTTGTGCATTTGTTTTCAACACTAAGAAGGAGAAGAGCTAAACCCATTGATTGGGTTGGATGAAGCATACGACGACCGGAGACAAGCAGTATTTGTACTAAACTCTGACCGTCTCGCAGACCTGAACAAGTCTGAAGTTGTATCCTACAAATTCAACAAACTGAAACTGAAAGTGTATAGAAGCGGTGCGGTGGGGTTGCGAAATCAGGAGATAACTCAGCAGGTGTTGCTGAACACTTTCATGAGGAGTTATCGACCAAATCTCTAAAGTCTGGCGTGGTACAGGGGACTGAAAACCCCCCTGGAAAGATCAAAGCAAGAGGGTAAGGCATCGAGACGCCACCCGACAATCCCTGTGTTTGAGGGTCATCCGGTTAGTTTGAGCTTAAGTTGTGCGCCAGCGGGGAAGGACGGAACACAAAAAGTACTTCGACAGCAGCAGCTAGTGATGCATCTATGAAAGCATCCTCCACTCCGCAAGATTCCAGTGTCCTGAAGAAGAGTGGTTCCAATGCTATTTCGACTGCCCCTAGATGCGTAAGGAAACTCATCATGACAAGATCGAACGAATCTTTTAAGGATAAGCTCTTGGCGGACTCAGAAGATAAGGCTAATGCAACAGAGGTGGAAATTCTGATGCCTGACAGAAAAATCCCCAACATTACAAAACCGCTTCAGCAGCACTAAAAGTTCTTCTGATGGCAGGAGGATATAAACGTGATTCTTATCGAGGAACCATGGGTTTGCGGAGGAATGGTTTGTGGACTAAGAATTCCTGGGTTTAAACTACTCATGGGTACGGGAAATGGGAGATACAGAGCCTGTTTTCATGCTTTGTAAGGCTTGCTAAACACTATCCAACAAGAATTTTGAAAATCGGATCGCAAATAAAGATTTGGCCGCCTGAATAATTTTTCGAAATACCGAGGTAACCAAGTTTCGGGACCTGCCAAATGACGCCCGAATTACAGCAGGCTTGTGATATTTAGATCTACAAATATGAGGAACACCTCAAGCAGGTGTTCTGTCTCTATATTCTTGTCTATGGAAGAAAGAGGTGCAAAAATGGTCGCATATGCTGATAATGTGGCAATCGCGGTTAGCGAAATAATTCAGGAAGCGCTCTTCCGTCTTTGTGTCCATTCTGACAGGTCACTGTTTGATCGGAAAACATGCTAACAGGCTGAAGGTTGCTAGTAAGCTGTGGCAATGTTGAGGAAGAAGAGCCTTAAGAACATCTCCTATGTGTGTGTCTCCCGCACTGTCAGTCAAAAGGAGTTCCATTTTGGGTTCTCATTTCTTAAATAACTTGTCTGATTTAGCAAATGTGAATATTCGCAACGGTGAGAACTAGAAGGTATCTTCCTTTTCCTGTTTCTGTGATATCACAATGGACGAAAACGTCTAAGTGAGTCTGATTACAGACTGCCACTTAAATCTAACCTAACCTGAACTTGAATAGGTTATTTTTTGGAGCTAGCCTAAAGATCGAAGTTATCGATAAATATTGCTGTTAGGTTAGTTTAGGTTTAAGTGGCAGTCTACCATCACACTCACTTAGATGTTTTCATCCATTGTGATACCACAGGAACAGAAGAAGGAAGATGCCTTCTAGTTCCTGCCGTTGAACCACCCAGATCGCTTTAAAAAGCCCGATAACTTGCGAATGTTCACATCCGCTAAATCAGACAGGTTCTCAAAGAAATGAGAACCTAAAGTGGAACTCCTTCTGACTACTAGTGTGGGACACACGCACACAGAAGGTGTTCTATTGACTCTTCTTCTTCGATGTCCTTACAGCTGATACAAAAGTCGTTGTCAGCATGTTTTCCTATAGGACAGTGGCCGTCATGACGGACACAATGACTGAGACGTCCGTTCTAGCCAATGACAGCAAAGCGGTAGACCTCCTCTAGTTTAGATTAGGCCACATAGTTTTGGAATGCTCACTGCACCCTCTTTATGACCATCTATCATTTGTTGTTCTTCGGGCCTGGTCCTGAAAAAAACTGGAAAAAATTCCAGTTTCCCTAGAATGTGTAAGGTAAGGTAGCTAGTCCTGGTCTCTCTACAACCTAACATAACCCGTTTCGTTTGTTAGTCCGATTTGAAATTTTTAAATGTTTAAGCATTCGTGTCATATAAAAAAAAAACAATGAACAGCGGGAGTCTGGTTTTTTCAAAGTCAATATATCCTTTGTTAGAATAATTATTGCCAAATTTCACAATAAATAACGAAAAAAATTAATCATTAATAAATATTCCAAAAAAAAAAAAACACAATTCCCTTTGTGGCCTTCATGCATATATCCACCTTACGTCAGTGATTCAAGAACAGGCATTAAGAATTCAAAAATTTTGTTTTTCTAAAATGTGCATATACAAATAATTACGCATTTGGTTGGTTCTGGTTTGCGAATGTTTTTCAAAATATCATTGATGTGTAAGCATCCCAATTAGTAATAATTTGGTTCAACTGGGCAATGATTACGGATATCTAAAGTTTATGAAAACATGTATGGATCTTTAAAACATTTTATTTCATCATTTATTTATTTAACTTATTCTTTAATTCTTCAATTTTAGATCAGCTGCATTTAGCATCCTGACCTTTCAAAATGGGCAGAAATAAAATGTATTTTCTGCTTTTGGCCTTGGCCATTTTTATGGCCAGTATGGATGCAGTAGCTGAGGCCAAACTTGGAAAATCACGCAAATCAAGCTATAAATCACCCTCAAGCGGTAGAAGCAGTAGCAGCCGCGGAAGCAGTCATAGTCATAGCAGCAGTCATAGTAGCAGTCATAGCAGCAGTCATGGCAGCAGTCATGGCAGCAGTCATGGCAGCAGTCATGGTAGCAGCAGTCATGGCAGCAGCAGTCATGGTAGTAGCAGTCATGGCAGCAGCAGTCATAGCAGCGGTTCAAAAGGCGGTGGTCTTTTCGGAGGACTTTTTGGTGGAGGTTCAAAGAAAACGAGTACTGCGGAACACCATAAACCTGTGGAACACCATAAACCTGTGGAACACCACAAACCTGTAGAACACCACAAACCTGTAGAACACAATACACCTGTCGACCATCACTCATCTCATCACAAACCTCATGAACCCTCGGCACCTCCATTACCTAGTGGTCATCACAACTCGGAAATACAAAAAACCCATGTAAATGATCACCACCAATCGCCTGGTAGTCATCATAAGCCCTATGAACCTTCAGCTCCTCCATTGCCGAATGGTCATCACAACTCGGAAATACAAAAAACCCATGTAAATGATCACCACCAATTGCCTGGTAGTCATCATAAGCCCTATGAACCTTCAGCTCCTCCATTGCCGAATGGTCATCAAAACTCGGAAATACAAAAAACACATCTAAATGATCACCACCAAACGCCTGGTAGTCATCATAAGCCCTATGAACCTTCAGCTCCTCCATTGCCGAACAATCATCTTCAACAACCTGGCCATCATCAGCAGCCAGGACATCAACAACCTGGTCGCTACGAACCCTCTGCTCCTCCCCTGCCAAACGATCATCACAACCCAATCAATAAAGTTAACCAGAATCAAATTTCATCTGGACATACACCAGGCCATTATCCTCCTTCTGGTCAACACAATCCCTCCGCCCCGTATCCTCCTCAAAATACTCATCCAAACATGCATCAAGTTCCTCCACCTCACAATGTACATGCTAGTTATCCTCAACAAAACTCACATCCCAACTTTCATCAAGGACCACCTCCTAACTTCCATCAAGGACCACCACCTAACTTCCATCAAGGACCGCCACCAAACAATGGCCACGCCAGTTATCCCCAACAAACTTATCACCCCAGTTACCCTCAACAAACTTATCACCCCAGTTATCCCCAACAAACTTTCCATCCCACTTATCATCAAGGAGCACCGCCACAAATAATACATCATAACTATGTGCAAACTCCACATGTACCCACCGTTGTAGTGCAACAACCCGTTGTGTATGAGAAGAGGCGATTCGGTGACGATCTTGCCATGTGTAAGTAGCTCAATTTTACCAAATTCTACGAACTTAATCAAATAAGATAGGTAAAAAAGTTGGGTTAAAGTCTAAATGAACTAGACTTGGCTCACTTAGACGGTTTTATCTATTGTGATACCACAGCAACAGGAAAAGAAAGATGCCTTCTAGTTCATACCGTTGAACCATCCAAATCGTTTTAAAAAGCCCAACAATTTTCGAATATTCACTTCACCTCTAAATCAGACAAGTTCTGAACGAAATGAGAATATAGGGTGGAACTCCTTCTGACTGCCAGTGCGGGACATACACATAGCAGATGTTCTATAATATCTTCTTCCACGACATCCTCTCTGCATCGGGGAAAGTCGTTACCAGCAACCTGCAATCTGTAGGCATGTTTTCCGATCCCATAGTGACATGCCATCACGTCTGTTCTAGCCAGCCTTGAAGTCTACATTAGATCACATAGTTTTGTTCACAACCCCCCTTTGTTGCAAGAGTTGCTTTTCTTGCCATTTTCACATAGGGCACACTGATTCCATAACACGATCCGCGCCTAACAGCGATCTTATATTGTCCATCTTGTCGACCGTCTTGTTCTCCGCCACCTCTTGAGGACCCGGGACGCAGCAGAGCCTGACAGCCTTGCCTTTGGTTCGAAGCAGCTCCATATAGACCAATCTCTCGATTTAAGGTCTTGGGCCCATAAAAGGCGAATTTATTGTCCGATGTCGCCGAAATTTGGGACAGTAAGTTGTGTTAAACCTAACATTCGACATCCCTCTTTAATTTGGCCCAGATAGGTTCAGATTTGGATACAGCTGCCATATAGACCGAGCTCTCGATTTAATGCCCATAAAAGGCGCATTTATTGACGCAGTGACTTATGTTAGGCTCTTCAATATCCGTGTCGTATACGGTTCAGATCGGTCTATATTTGGATATGGCTACCAAAAAGACCAATATTTTGTTCTACAAAATTGAGCAATGACTTGTACTTATTATACCATTCAATATCCTTGTCGAATTTTGTCCAAATCTGATCATATTTCGATAAAGCTGCTATAGGGCATAAAATTTGAATTTTTCACCGGATTATGACGAAAAGTCGTTTACATATATACCCGAGGTGGTGGGTATCCAAAGTTCGGCCCGGCCGAACTTAACGCCATTTTACTTGTTTTTGAGCGATTGACAAATTGTGTGGGATACAACCCGAACAAATTTTTTTGACGGTCAAATATTCATGAAATATTGAATGTAAGCAGGTCCCCCTAATGCCCAAGGTTGTATCAATGTCACGATAGGTCACAAGACGCACAACAATGATGATTTTTGATTATTTTTGGAACAACTGATTTTGGACGACCTTCACGAAATTCATCTTGGAGTGAACTTCGACCACAGTTGAATTCACCATACCATTGATAAACATTGGTCCTTGCTGAAGCTTCATCGCCGATAATTGAATTATGCTCATCTATGTACTATTTTAGAGTTAATCCACGTCCAAAGTTGTAAAATCGTGAGTTTTGTTTAGGGCAGCCATTCTTGACTGGCTACTATTACATCATCAGTACTTATCGACAGACAGAGTTTAGTTCTAAAGCTTACAGAAGGGTAATTTTTTATTCGATTTTCAAAAATATAAGCAGCTGGGTTTTATTCACTGTTGAATTATAACCAGAAATACTTAACATTTATTTCCGACCCGATTTTCATTTGCTCTTATGTCAAAATCAGCTGATCTTATAAAAGAAAACCCGATATTTGAGTCACTCGAGTCACTCACGTGAGTGACACAAAGTTAGAGGGACAGGCAGTTCAACTAAAAAGCTTTGCTTGACATCACTAAAAATTTTGGTTTTCCTCTGTTACAATTTTGATGAAATTCTACAATTTTTACCTTTTCAGATATGCTGCTTCACCGCCACCATCATCACAGACATCACACCCATGTCCACAATCACTACCACAACGATGATATTAATGCCAATAACAGGAACAGCAATAGCGATGCAAACAATTCCAAGACCTCTGTAATTGTAATTAATAATGGAGTTCCACAAGTAAATCCACAAGTTTATCCCATCGACCAACTTGATTGCAAGCAAGAAAGAACCAACGGAATAGACAAAGAGATTTGTTACACTAAAACTGCCGTAAATGCCATAGCTCCACCAAATGCCAACGATATGGTTTGTTCCAAATCACAAGTTAGTCAACCTGATCCTAACAACAGTGCCAATACAATTATCGTAGAAAAAGAGGTTTGTCAATTGAAAAATACAAATGCCTCTATGGTTGCACCACCACCACCTGGGCAATATCCACCAGGACCACCGAATCCACCACAGCTTCAATATCCTCAGGGACAGTTACCCCCTGCACTCTATAATGCTCCTTTAGCACAAAACTCTCTTGAATCTAATCCAGTTCCACAAATTCCAACTGGGCCTCCCATAATACCCAATGGTGAAATTGTTTGCTTTAAAGTCAAACTGAATGAAACAGACCCCAAGAGCATCGACAACACCACCACAATAGAAGTTGAGAAGGAAGTTTGCTATCCAGCTTCGTTTTTGAATCAACCAGATGGGAAATTTCCAGAAGGTGATGTGGAATGCAATAAAATGAATGTCACCGAACCAGATCCTCAAAATGCCACCAGCACCATACAGGTGTTAAAAGAAGTTTGTTTACCAGTCTCCAGCTTGACAGCAAGTCCACCCAGCAATGAAATCGTTTGTAATACCATGAAAATAAACCAAACGGATCCTAACGATAGCACCAAGCTTTTAGAGGTAGACCAGGAGTTGTGCTATCCAGCTGACTTCTTAAGGCAGTTTCCACCGGGACAATTTCCAACAAGTAATGTGGACTGCTACAGAATGAACATCACTCAAACCGATCCACAAAATGCCACAAATCTCATACAGGTAGAAAAGAATGTTTGTTACCCAGCCGCCATACCAGCACCTGAGCAATATCAACCTAGTCAAGCGGCTCCACCTAATCAGTCCCAGCCTGGGCAAAATTATTCTCCTAACCAATACGCTCCCACCAATCAGCAATATCAACCTGGCCAATTGGATCCTGCACAAAATTATTCTCCAAATCAATATAATCCCACCAATCAGTATCCACCAAATGGCCAATATCCTTATCCTAATCAATATCCAGCATACGACAAGTATCCAAATAATCAATACTCTCCCACCCAGTATCCTCAGATTAATCAGGCAACACAGGAAAAGAATTCCGCTTTCGATTTTAAGCGAAATTTTAGTGGCCTTAGCCTCATACCTACCATAGCCGCATTGTTATTTGCTTTCAATTAGAATTTCTGATAATTACTCGAATCTGGTATCAAATGTATGTTAGAATCACTTAAGATATATAACACATATATATTTATATACTCTTATATGCATATACTCATACATGCATGCATATATTTCCTCCGTAGGAGTTTATATAACAACACTTAATTGTGATAAGTTCTCAGGTATATTTGAAACATTTTACCTAAATTTTATTTTTTTTTTCTAATTTTCTTATTGTTCAAAATTTTTTAAAAACATTCACATTAAATCATTAAAATTGTTGGAGCCAGGATTATCTGGTTCTGTTAACATTTAAAATTTGCATTTTAAGAAAATAAAGAACACAGTTGACTTTTATTTTATTTTTTGTTTTGAAGCAAACCGAGATATTTCAACATTTGTTCAAAAGAGATATTGACCGAGAATTTGGCAGAGATTCCGCTTTTGCCAAAAATTAGCTCAGTCTCAAAAACATGCAGAAATAAGATGCAGGAAGAGCTCTGGCAACATTGCACAGTGTATCCATATCGAAAAAATATAGCAAATATAATTTTTATTGCATAAAAATACCTTACAATACTGCACTATGGGCGAAAATTTGCAACAAAAATTATTTACAATCAAATTAGATTTTCAAAATTTTATAAATTGGTGTTTTTTAACAAAAAATTTTGCAAATGATTTTGGACAAAATTGGTTCAGATATAGATATGCTCCTACATACGAGGTTTGCCTTTAATATTTCGGGATTGGAAAACCCTTATGTTGCAATCTGTCAACTGACAGCTCTATCGTAAAGCTTGACATTTTTAAGGTTATACATACTCAGAAATTTTTGACATACGAGCGCTATTTGTGTTGTTTACAGTAACTGTAGAGATTCATCACGCCAACAAAATGGAATTAAATCGTGAATATTTTCGTGCGATTATTTTTTACAACTTTCGACGTGGATTAACTCTACAATAGTACATCGATGAACTTAATTCAATTATTGGCGATGAAGCTTCATTAAGGACCAATGTTTATTTATGGTATGGTGATTTCAACCGAGGTCGTAGATTACTCCAAGATGAACCCATAGCAGCTCTATCGAAATATGAACCGATTTGGACCAAATTCGACACGGATATTGAGTGGTATAATAAGTGCAAATCATTGTTCATTTTTGTAGGACTAAATGTTGGACTTTTTGGTAGTAGTATCCAAATATAGACCGATCTGAACCATATACGACACCGATGTAGAAAAGCCTTATATAAGTCAATGTGTGAAATTTGAGCGAAATCGGATTGTAAATGTATCTTTTATGGGGCCAAGACTTTAAATTGAGAGATCGGTCTATATGGTACCTATATCAAAATCTGAACCGATCTGGGCCAAATTGAAGAGGGCTGTCGAAGGGCCTAAGACAACTCACTGTCCGAAATATCGGCGAAATCGGACAATAAATGCCCCTTTTAGGGGCCCAAAACTTTAAATCGAAAGATCGCTCTATATGACAGCTATATCCAAATCTGGATCGATCTGGGCCAAATTGCAGAAAGTTGTTAAAGAGCCTAACGCAACTCACTGTCCCAAATTTCGGAGAAATCGGACAATGAATGCGCCTTTTAAGGGCCCAAAACCTTATATCGAGAGATCGGTCTATATGGCAGCTATATCCAAATCTGAACCGATCTAGTCCAAATTAAAGAAGGATATCGAGTGGCCTAACACTACTCACTGTTCCAAATTTCAGCAAAATCGGATAATAAATGTGGTTTTTATGGGCCTAAGGCCCTAAATCGGCGAATCGGTCTATATGGGGCCTAAATGAAGATATAGTCCGTTATAACCCATCCTCAAACTTAACCCGCTGATGGACAAAAAAAAAAGAATCTGTGCAAGTTTCAGCTCATTATCTCTATTTTTAAAGACTATAGCGTGATTTCAACAGACAGACGGACAGACGTCTTCGAATTTTAGGCTAATCAAGAATATATATACTTTATAGGGTCGGAAAGGCATCCAGTAAATACACTTCGGACCCAGTAAATACACTTCAATAGGACGTATAGTTCGAGCGGTATAATATGTGAACTAAAAGAAATGTCTATATCAGTAGAGTTTGAATCTAATGTTGATATAAAGATTCAATTTTACTGGTCACTTCCTGCCGACCTGCCATTCAGCAGGACATGTATATTGCGACAATAAAGGACTTTTGGGTCTTAGCGTCGGGGGGACCGACCTTATCCTTCCAATAAAAAAAAAACACCAAACGGTCATGTAGGACGACCGAGAATATATTGTATTCAAATCAAAGGATGTGTCAGAAGGCAATCCCCTTCCCCCTATCCTACCCAAAAAAAAGGAATTAAATATAATATATGAATGCCGATCAGGAATAGGTCTTTGGTAGTAGGGTACACTTTTTTCCCTCAAATTGGGATAGACACAAGAGGATCTGCGGATCTTTAAAAATGTTGAAATATGTTTTTTAATGTAGATAAGCAATGCAAAAAAATGTATTTGTGTGGATCTGAACGAGACCCGTAAACCTGAATATCTTGATAGCCACCTTTATAGCTTGGCGTTATGGGGCTCAAAAAAATTCGTGGACCAGCACATTGCTGCTATTATTTCAAGATCCGCCCCTAAACTCCCTTCAAACCGGACATGTTAGCCTACTATGGCAATAAATTATAGTTAATTGATAGAAGAAACCCTATTTTGAGGCCAAGTGTTTAGGTGTTGTCTCACCCCATAAACTCCCCCTTAACATAATTGAAATTGGGGCTCAAATAAAAGAAATTTGGGAGTAGAGCCCGGTATTTTTTCAGGACTGCGACTCACATGTACTATATGTTTTATGTCCAAGTGTTTCAGGAACGCCTCACCTCATAAACTCCACCTAACCCACACATATATACCGGCTATAGCAATGTGTTGTTCAAACGAAGTTTTTGGGAGTAGAGTATGAATCCGATATCCACTTTCGGGGCAGAGGGTTTGGCTACTCCAATCCACCACCAAAACCAAGAAAATGAAGTAGATCTAACATTCAAACTTTAATGGGCGGAACGTCGGAACCGTTACCCTATATTCAAAAACACCAGATATCGGAGATGGGTGGGGCGATTTAAGGAGAATTTTGTTTCTTTATAAAAACTAGAAAACATCCAATATTGCAAATCTTCCCGGTCATTCAGGATTTTTCTTGGACTGATTTCCTTTTTCGAAGATATATCCGAAAGACTCCACTAGCGTAGTCGTAATCCCGTTGACATAGTCATCAAGGTCTTCTATGCTTGGACAATCTTCATTATCTTGCCCAAGTCTTCTCTTCTTGCAACTTATTACGAAAGCTTATCGGATTCGGTGTAGGCCGTGCTATATATAACCTAAAGTAGCGATGGTCTGAGAAGAAATGCTCAATGGAGACCCTCCAATCCTGACGCTTATCGATTCGATTTTCCGAATATATCGTCACATCTAGAACCTCCTTCCTAATCCTATTAACATAGATTGCGATGTTACCAATATTAAGTGTTATTACGCCATAAGCATTCAAGAATTCTGTTGGTACAACCTCACGAAATGTGGAGAGAGTTCACATCGCACTCTATCAGTACCTCATACCTGTCTGTTTTGCTTTCCTCACCAGCCGTTGCAGTTCCAAAGTTGGTAATTGTGTCGTAGAGTCGAAAGGCACATAAATCATGGCTCCACCGTCTACCTGTCTTATCACTGTCTCACCGACGTTGACAACTCTGGGGAAAATGCAAATTTGCCCATGAACAGGCCCTGGCGTTCAGCGTCATAGGCGGACATGCTAACCGCTGCGCTAAGGTGGCCTTCACTCTGGGGAAAATACATAATTCAATTTTTTATGACAAATAACGCAGATCCCAGGCCGAGTGTTAGCATAGAATAATTGGTAGTTGATATGGTTCAGTGCAGAAACTTTGTTCCAGGTCATCCATTGCTCCTAAATTAAGACAAAAAGAATTTTGTCCTTGCTGATTTTCTCTATCAGAGCGTGATTAACTGTCTCGCTGCGGTGGAGGTTTTTTGGATGACTTGGTTCTCCAGTAAATAGACTTCATGAGAGTGGTTGATGGTGTCATCGTCTGCTCTCTGCTCATTAGGCTGCATTCACTTTTCTGTCACTCCACTGCCTGATGTTTCAATACTAGGATCTTTACCTATCCTAGTCTTCCGAATCTTTATAAAGTCGGTAATGGTTCCATCGTCGGTTCCCCGTTCGTTAGACTGTATTGAGTTTCCCGTCCCTGTACTGCCTGATGTTTCAATACCAGGATCTTTGCTAAGCTTAGTCTTCCAAATCTTAAATAAATAGGTTTCTTGGGAGCAGGTGATGGTCGACTCCCTGTTCGTTGGGCTGCATTGAGACTCCTGTCGCTGCGCTGCCTTATGTTTCAATAATAGTATCTTTACCTATCCTAGTCTTCCGAATCTTGAAGAGGGTGATGGGTCCGTCGTCGAGTCCCTGTTCATTAGGCTGTGTTGGGTCTCTCGTCCCTGCCTGATGTTTCATTATTAGGATCTTTGCTTATCCTAGTCTTTACGATCTTGAGAGAGACGGTGATTGTTTCGTCGTCGGCGGTATTGAGCGTCCCGCCACTGCACCGCCTGATGACTCAATATGAGGATATTTGCCTATCCTAGTCTTCCATTAGAATCCATATAAAAAAGTTTATTAAATTTAAATACCTTGAAAGAATATATAACCAACGAAATATTTGAGATTTCAACTCTGTTTGCTGCTTACTGGTTGTTTAAATTTTGTAAATATTGGCAGCTGTTTGCTAATAATCAAGGTTGCCAAATTTTAAAATTGCTTGTGAGTTTTATTCTCCAAGGAGTTCTAAAACAACTTCAATGAGAACATGGAAAAAAATTATTTTTGATAATTTGACTCTGTGCCACTGTTTTTGCGATTTCCGCCCATAGTGCAGTGTACTTTTGTAAGTACCTTAGTGGTTCCAGGAACTGATCAATAAAAGATAAAAATTGCTTAGAATTTGTGAATTGCTTGTGAAAGCTTCAGTTGTTAACCGATTCCCAAATTTAACTTTCTCTGTTGTATGCAGCTTGCAATGCTCTATCAAAATGCGTCTAATTATGAAGGTATCTCATGTAGTGCGTAGTACAATTGCTTCACAATTTTTCTTCTTGAAAAATTTCGTTGAAGCAGTTTAAGAACATTGTAAAGCTTTTTGTGGACTGATTTCTTTCTTTACAGAATAAGGTGAAAGCCACAATTCTTTTATACTTTATAGGACCAAATGTGGCTGAAAAGAAATTAAAAAAGTAGAGTTCACAAAACTTTTACAAATAACCCAAAATTTCGTCAAATGTTGGAATCCTTTTTTAGATTAAAGCGCCAAGCAGAACTTTAGATACTATGTAGATCTTGCTAAAATTTCGTCAATGTTTGTTAACCCAAGAAGCTTTTATGGGGTATCGGTCAATATATATGTAGGTATATCGAAATATATCCCGATCTGACAAAATCGGGACCTTATTCGGAGAAGATGCCGAAAGGTGTAATAGTCTCAATTTCTGCAAAAAAGGAGAGGCCTGATACAAACGCTGTCCCCTCGTAATGGAAAAAAGGGATCATGGTCACAATTCCAAAGAAAGGTACCTCACCCAGTGCAAAAACTGGAGGGCGATTAAATTGCTTAACGCAATAAATAAAGTGATGGCAAGTCTCCTTCTGCAGCGTATTTCGCCTGCACTTGAAAGTATTTTGAGGCACCGACCATATTAACTCCCTGCGTATAATCTTTGAACAGTCTGCAGAACTTAATTCCCATCAATACCTTTTATTCATCGACTTCGAGCGTGCGTTTGACACAGTTTCGAGAACTTCATTGTAGAGCAAACAGTTGAATAAGGGCATTCCTGAAAACATCGTGACACTAATTAGGCAGCTGTATAGGAATGCTGAAGTTTCAGTCCATTGCAATGGAAAAGAGAGCCGACCTTTCGGGATCGACAAAGGAGTGAAACAAGGATGCATCCTCTCACCGTCGCTACTTTTATTATACACCACTACTGTGGTACAGGGTATTATAACTTAGTGAATTAGTTTGTAACACCCAAAAGGATGAGAGATAGACCCATTAATAAGTATACCAATCGACTCAGAATCACTTTCTGATTCGATTTAGCTATGTCCGTCAGTCAGCCTCATCGCTGAAGATGATTTTTGGTTCTTAACGTTGAGGCCATTGACTCCGAACTTCGGTAGTAAATATTAATAATTTCGACTCGTTATTGGCTCGTATATCTTTCCATCATCAAATGGCAAACCTTCCGGTTTGCTGTCCCTATCGGTCTACTGTTGAAGCGTCCCTGTTCAAAAACCCTGTAGCACTCAATTTCCACTTATTGGGTAGGGTATTATAAAGTCGGCATCGCCCAACTTTTGCCTTTTCTTACTGGTTTCTTAACTGGTCCTGGTGAAATTTGGAACATACCACACTCTCATGACTGTCGATATGTAAAGTAAATGTTTTCAAATTGGATTTGGAAAAGGATATATCTGCCACGTATATGCATCGCCCGATTTACACTTATTGAGCGGTAGTGGTTGCATTTTAGTCAGTAATTTGATATGGATTGTTTTATTGCCTATCTGAACAGCTCGGCAGAAGTTAATCAAAATTGGTTCGAATACAGGTACATCGTCATTATTCACTTTTACAGGCTTGTTGTAGAGTATTATATAGCCGGAACCACCCAACATTTGCTATTTCTTACTTAATTTTTTTTTCGTGGTTTTTAGTTAGTTTCTCTTTCGAGACAAGCTAAATAATCAAAGATTTTTTTGATGAAAACTATGTAATTACCGCTTAAAATAACAATTAGCAATAATAATTCCTAATGTAATACGAAATATGTTTCCAGGAAAAAAATCCTGTAAATAAGCTTAATGAAATAAAGATGTTTGGGTTAATGTTTTTCAAAAAAGGTTCAAAAATAATGTACCCTACACAAACGACAATACAATGGCACCCAACAACACACAAAACATAGCCAATGCTAATATCTCCAAAAAGAAAGTCAAAATGCACAAAACTTGCTAAATATGTATTTTTTGATTATTTACATTAATTAGTTGAAGCTGTTGAAAACTATTAACATTCATTATAAAGAAAAAGAAAATCAATCAATATATTATATACTATATTGTAAACCAGCATTTTACCATATACCTAAGATATGATCTTGTTGTTATGGTGTTGCACTCAATAAAGAAAGAACAAAACCAAATTTTGAATTTTTTAAAGAAAAAAACGTGGTAAAATTTTATAAGATAAAAAGCTATATAGAAACGCTAAGTCCAATCGCGACGAATCTTAAATCTCCATCCCTATGGTTCTATGTACATGGATAGATTACCTTAAAAATTTGATTTAAGGAAATTATTTATTTGCATATACAGAAGACAAAGACTCAGGTAACGACCAGCGTGGCAGAGCAGATTGAAGGCTCGACGTTTTGCACGATGAATGAGGATGCCCCCACTAGGATTACGAGGGGTGCAGCAGCAGCGATTTACACGATGAATGAGAATGTCCCCACTAGGATTACGCATCCCCTGATCTCCTGAATGACGTATCCTGGCAAGCCGTCATCTCTTTGGGGTCAGACCACATCCCCATAATTCTCACCATCGACCGACCACCCGACTTCATAACCTCTGAGCGCCGGACGTTTATCAATCAGAAGAAGGCCGATTGGGCTGGCTTTAGAGAGTATACCAATCGCCGCTTCAGTGAATTGCCACCCCCCTCTGATGTGCTAGTGGCCGAGAGGAAATTCCGAGACATCATTAACGCAGCACCCGCTCGCTTTATACCAGCCGGTCGAATACCCCAAGTGCGGTTCAATTTCCCAGCGCAGGCAGTGGTACTCGCAGACGAGCGTGATGGGATTCGTTGTATGGACTTCACTAACCCCATAATCAGCGAACTAAATCTGAAAGTAAACAGGGTAGTCAACGAACATAAGGGGAATTTTTGACTGGAACACTTAAAGCAATGTATCTTAGGCACCGGTTTAGGCAAGCTGTGGTCTACGTATTCGAATGTCATCCGAGGCGCCAAATCATTTAAAGGCGTTGGGCCCCTACGGAATCTCTACATTGATGTTGAAGAATCTGGATTTACCTGGAGTTCAGTACCTTACTACTGTCCTCAACCTGTCTTTGAACACTTTTACAGTTCCTGATGCCCGGAAAATGGGCACAGTGATCTCACTACTGAAGCCTGGAAAATACCCGAGTTTGGGGGAGTCGTACGGACCGAGCTCCCTTCTCACACCAGTAGCAAAGACGCTTGAGGCATTTCTCCTCCAGAGGCATTACTTCTCCCGAGCCTCATAGGAGAATTTTCATTTGCCGAGCATCAACGGATTTCGAGACTTGCATGTCATCACCGCACACATTTGCCCTGGCTTCAATCCGCCCAGGCCATGTGATAGGACGGTCCTCGTGGCACTGGACCTATCGAAGGCATTCGACACGGTTAGCCATGCCATACTATTTGAGGACATCGCCAACACGTCCCTCCAGCCAGGCCTGAAACGCTGAGTGGCGAATTATCTGTGTGGTCGCCAGTCATTTGTGGAATTTAGGGATAAGACGTCGAAGCACCTTAGATTGAAACAGAGAGTTCCCCAAGATGGGGTGATATCTTCGGCACTGTTTAACCTCCATTTCACCCCCTCGGTATAGAGATCGTATCATATGCAGACGATTGTACGATCAGCTATATTCAAATCTGAACCGACCTGGGCCAAATTGAAGAAGAATGTCGACTGGCTTAACACAACTCACTGTCCCAAGTTTAAGCAAAATCTGATAATGAATGTGGCTTTTATAGGCCTAAGACCCTAAATCGACGGATCGGCCTATATGGGGGCTATATCAAGATATAGTCCGATATAGCTCATCTTCAAATTTAACCTGCTTATGGACAAAAAAAAATAATCTGTGCAAAGTTTCAGCTTAATGTCTCTAGTTTTAAAGACTGTATCATGATTTCAACGGGCAGACGGACGGACATGACTAGATCGTCTTAGAATTTTACGACGATCCGAAATATATATACCTTGTAGGGTCGGAAATTGATATTTCGATGTGTTGCAAACGGAATGACTATATGAATATACCCCCTATCCTACGGTGGTGGGTATAAAAAAGGCTGACCAAGGCTGTGCCGCTGGCTACAGTGTCTCGCACTCGGTTTCAAGTACCATCTAAGGTATCGACACAAAGAATTCTGAATAACTTGAATAATACATTCAGGTTGCTCCAACGTCCAAACATCTTCCCCACATGCCCTACATTTGCTATCACTTGCCGCACTGATTTTGCATAAGTGAGCTCGTAGTCCTATGTGTCTCGTTACGACACCAAAAGCTATACTGACCTCCTTCTTACTTCCTTTCAATAATAGCCTCATGCTCTCACGATCCCGATCACCCCATAGGATTTTCGCCGTAATACCGATAAAGTCGGTGTTGAGTGCGTGGGCACCAAACGCCGGACGGGACTGCATCGACTAGAACGGCTTCAAGTTAACCAAGTTTATCGAAGGCAGTTCTGTGGCCTTCACTGCCAAATCATCAGTCATTTCATTCCTCCTCAGTCCGTTTTGGCCCGGCACCCAAACGATGCGAATTGTGTCAAAGAAGGCGTTAATCTCTTTCTTACACTCCAAAACTGGTTGCTATTGGCGTTATGGCCATTTTACTGTCCGTAAAGAAGTTCCCTCTCGATGTCCTCGCGTTAGTACCACACCACTTCACACATTCCGTGATCGCCCGAATCTTCGCCTGCAGGACCGTATTATGGTCTGACAGTCTAAAACAGATCTCAGTCCCTGAGTTCTCAATATAGACCCCCAGGCCCACTCTGTCCTCTAGCTTTGATCCATCCCTGTAACATGATATTCCAGACTGCAAGACTAGGGTTCCATCAGTCCAAGACGGTGCCGCTGGCAGCAGTGCCTCGCACTCGACCTCAAATGTAGTCTCAGCTATTTGATCGGAAACCTCTTCCCTTCCTTCCAGGTTTCCTATAGTCATCTCGATTATACCTCGATGATATTGAGCTGCTTCCATCCTCAATACATTCTCCCATCGCCTTAAGTCTTATAGCCGCAGTGGCTGCTTCATATTTAATCTGTATGTCAAAAATTTCGGATATCTAGAATAGTCTCCAGTGCCATAGTGGGCGTGGCCATCATCGCTCCGCCCATGCCAAGACAACATGTACTTTGAACCTGTTGTATGGTCCTAACATTGCACTTTTTCTCCATTACAGTTCTCAAGTCATTCAGGCGTAAGAAAGTATTGGTCTAATCACGCTTCTGTAGAGCCAGTGGACTATCCTTGGATTCAAGCCTCATTTCGAGCCTACGACCCGTCTGCATAGTCCCGAACATCTGTTCTCGGTACGCGCCGGAATGTGACACTTCCACTTCTAAGTTTCCTTCAGTGATATTAAGAATCTTAATTTTAACGAAAACCTTGACATTTCCATGAAATATCTAACAAGAAGACAATGACAAAGAAAAGGATTGCTAACCCCCCCAAAAACAATGGAATGGATATAATTGAAAACTGTAGTTGCTTTCGCCAAGTACAAATGGTTGAAACAAAAGCAAAATCTTATGGTTGAAAGACCCATAAAATCGCCGCTAAGAACAATGTTCCCCACCATATTCTAAATAATTTGTAATCAACGCAGATTGGTGATATGAGCGATGATGAAATTGATTAAAAACAATAAAAACCGGCGTCAAGCGTCGCGCTGACACTCAAACTGAGCTTGAAATATCTTACGAGAAATTCATGAGAATAAACAAACCTCTTGCAAAAAAGCTTGATTCGAGATCAAGAAATATGATTACCTCCCTTTGCTATTTGTTAATGGATGAGAATAACGAAGTAACGTCGGTACATAGTTTAAACGCTATGTACTCTTCAATGTTCATCAAAAATATGAATGACTTACTTGCGTTCATATCAGAGCTGACACAAAGTGCTACAAAATATGCAATCAAGAACTTTGATTTGGTATGATATTTATTTATACCTGCACAACAAGACAAAGTCCGTACATCCGTCTTAATCTAAGGGATTTTATAAATATAAAATTTCAGCCAAATCGATTAATAATTACACCCCCTGGAGGCTCAAAAATCAAGATCCCAGATCAGTTTATATGGCAGCTATATCAGGTTATGGACGGATTTCAACCATATTTAATATATTTGTTAGCGGTCGCAACAAAACACCTCACGCAAAATTTCAGCCAAATTGGATAAGAATTGCGCCCTCTAGAGGCTCAAGAAGTCAAGATCCCAGATCGATTTATATGGCAGCTATATCAAGTTATGGGCGGATTTAGACCATACTTAGCGCAGTTGTTGGAAGTAATAACAAAACACCGCATGCAAAATTTCAGCCTAATCGGATAGGAATTGCGCTCTATAGACGCTCAAGAAGTCAAGATCCCAGATCAGTTCATATGACAGCCATATCAGGATATTGACCGATTTAAACCACACTCATCAAGTTGTTAGAAGTCATAATAAAACACGTCATGCGAAATTTCAGCCAAATTGGATAAGAATTGCGCCCTCTAGTGGCTCAAGAAGCCAAGATTCAAGATCGGTTTATATGGCAGCTATATCAGGTTATGAACCGATTTAGACCATACTCAGCACAGTTGTTGGAAGTCATAATAGAATACATCATGCAAAATTTCAGCCAATTTGGATAAGAATTGTGCACTCTAGTGACTCAAGAAGTCAAGATCCAAGATTGGTTTATATGGCATCTATATCAAAATATGGACCGATATAGCCCATTTACAATCCCAACCGACCTACACTAATAAGAAGTATTTGCGAAAAATTTCAAGCGGCTAGCTTTACTCCTTCGAAAGTTAGCGTTCTTTCGACAGAGAGACGGACGGACGGACAGACGGGCGGACAGACGGACGGACAGACGGATAGACGGACAGACGGATGGGCATGGCTGGATCGACTTAAAATGTCATGACGATCTCGAATATATATACTTTATGGGGTCTTAGATGAATATTTCTAGGAGTTACAAACAGAATGACGAAATTAGACCGCCTCCATCCTATGGTGAAGGGTATAATAAAAAAATTATTAAAAAAATATTAATTAATAATAAAAAAAATAAATAATAATTGGATATAGAGTTTTTAAAAGACTTAATCAAGTCATGGTAAGTTCCGAAAATATTTTTATGATTTATGTTTAACAAGTAAAAATGTGCTAAGTTCGGCCGTGGATACTCACCACCAAGGATGTAATCATCGTTCTACTTTATTATAACTTCACTACTATATCCATTGATATATCTTAATAGGGGCTGGTCTTGATCATATACAAGTAACAGTTTCATCGCAATTGGGCAATAAATTTTTTTTTTATGAAATTGAGACCCTAAATTGCAACATATGACAGTTTTTACTATACTGTCGGGAGGATTTAAGCAACTCACTATTTTAGCGAAATCGGGCAATAAATACAGGTTATGGGCCTTAGACCCTCAATCGGCAGATCGGTCTTTATGGCAGCTAAATGGGCCAAATCGGTCCATGTTTTGATATAGCTGCCATATAAACCGATCTTGGGTCTTGGGTCTTGACTTCTTGACTTCTTGAGCATCTAGAGGGCGCAATTCCTATCCGATTTGGCTGAAATAACGCATGAAATGTTTTGGTACTTCTTCCAACAACTATGCTAAGTATGGTTCAAATCGGTTCATAACCTGATATAGCTGCCATATAAACCGATTTTGGGTCTTGACTTCTTGATCCACTAGAGGGCGCAATTCTAATCTGATTTAGCTGCTATTTAGCATGAAGTGTTTTTTTATGACTTCCAACAACTGTGCTAAGTATAGTTGAAATCGGTCTATAACCTGATATAGCTGCCATATATACCGATCTTGAATTCTGACTTCTTCAGCCAATAGAGGACGTAATTCTTATCCAATTTGGCTGAAATTTTGCACGTCGTGTTTTGTTATGACTTCCAACAAATGTGCTAAGTATGGTTCAAATCGGTTCATAACCTGATATAGCTGCCATATAAACCGATCTTGGGTCCTGCCTTCTTGAGCCAATAGAGGACGCAATTCTTATCCAAATTGGCTGAAATTTTGTATGTGGTGTTTTGTTATGACATCCAACAATTATGCTTCTTGAGCCAATAGAGGGCGCCATTTTTATCCAATTTGGCTGAAATTTTGCACGAGGTGTTTTGGTACCATTTACAATCACTATGCTAAGTAAGGTTCAAATCGGTTCAAAACCTGATATAGTTGACATATAAACCGATCTTGGGTCTTGACTTCATGATCCCCTAGAGGGCGCAATTCTCATCTGATTTGACTACTAAGTATAGTTGAAATCGGTCTATAACCTGATATAGCTGCCATATATACCGATCTTGGATTCTGACTTCCTGAGCCAATAGAGGACGTAATTCTCATCCGATTTGGCTGAAATTTTGCACGTGGTGTTTTGTTATGACATCCAACAATTGTGCTAAGTATGGTTTAAATCGGTCTGTAAACTGATATAGCTGCCATATAAACCGATCTTGGATCATGACTTCTAGAGCCGCTAGAGGGCGCAATTCTTATCCGGTTTGGCTGAAATTTAGTATGAAGTATTTCGTTATGACTTCCAATATCTGCGATAAATATGGACCAAATAGGTATATAGCCTGATGTAGCTGCCATATAAACCGATCTGGGATCTTGACTACTTAAGCCTCTAGAGGACGCAATTCTTATCCGATTTGGCTGAAATTTTGCACGCGGTGTTTTGGTATCACTTCAAATCACTGTAATAAGTATGGTTTAAATCGGTTCATAACCTGTTATAGATGTCATATAAACCGATGTGGGATCTTGACTTCTTTAGCCTCTAGAGGGCGCAATTCTCATTGACTTTTTAAGCCTCTAGAGGGCGCAATTCTTATCCGATTTGGCTGAAATTTTGCACACCGGCGTCTCCCTTGACCTTCAATATACGTGTCCAATAAGACCAAAATCGATATATGGCCTCATACTTAAACCGATATCCCGATTATGCTTCTTGAGCCCCTACAAGGCGCAATTCTTAACCGAATGGACTGAAATATAACCCAATGACTTCTACTATGGTCTTCGACATTCAATTCACTAATGGTATGAATCGGACTATATCTTGATATATCTCCAATAGCAAAGCAATTATTATACATTATTTTTTGTTTGCCTGAAAAGAGATACGGCGCAAAGAACTCGACTAATGCGATCCATGGTGGAGGATATATACGATTCGGCCTGACCGAACTTAGCACGCTCTTACATGTTTTTTTTAATGTTACATTTGAATCCACCGTAGGCAAACATTTTTCACTAGCTAGGGTCATTTTTAAATATCCCCAATATCCAAATTTGCCAACTAATTCCACAACTCTTCGAATGACATACCCAATACAATAATAAAGGGTGATTTTTTTGAGGTTAGGATTTTCATGCATTAGTATTTGACAGATCACGTAGGATTTCAGACATGGTGTCAAAGAGAAAGATGCTCAGTATGCTTTGACATTTCATCATGAATAGACTTACTAACGAGAAACGCTTGCAAATCATTGAATTTTATTACCAAAATCAGTGTTCGGTTCGAAATGTGTTCATTCACCGTAACGTTGCGTCCAACAGCATCTTTGAAAAAATACGGTCCAATGATTCCACCAGCGTACAAACCACACCAAACAGTGCATTTTTCGGGATGCATGGGCAGTTCTTGAACGGCTTCTGATTGCTCTTCACTCCAAATGCGGCAATTTTGCTTATTTACGTAGCCATTCAACCAGAAATGAGCCTCATCGCTGAACAAAATTTGTCAAAATTTGAACACATTTCGAACCGAACACTGATTTTGGTAATAAAATTCAATGATTTGCAAGCGTTGCTCGTTAGTAAGTCTATTCATGATGAAATGTCAAAGCATACTGAGCATCTTTCTCTTTGACACCATGTCTGAAATCCCACGTGATCTGTCAAATACTAATGCATGAAAATCCTAACCTCAAAAAAATCACCCTTTACTTTGTTATTGTTATGCATCATCGCTCAATTTCCAATGACTCCAAAATTACAAAATAATGTACTCGGCACCATATTTGGTGCTTCATCATCTCTGATGCACAAACCATTGAGGGTAGATAGATTTATGGATTGATCAGCACTCACTCTCACTCTCATGCGTAGTAGTAGTGCTCAAACAACAAACAAAACAGATCGAACAAACGCTGACGAAATTCAGTTGATTTAAAAACGTTAAGCGCGAAACACGACAAAACAAGCGAGCGATCGAGCAAACTGGTAGTGAACAAATAACATACCCACGGTTAGAGTTCAAAACAAAATTTATCAATTAGGTACCCACTTATGCATAAATTTTATGTATTATACAATACAATAAATAAACGCAACAAAAATAAAAACAAAACAATGAAAATATCCCCCCTAAAAAACACGACAAAAAGCAAACATAAATATTTTAGAAAAAAAGACCACACGAGTGTCTGTCGAGTGATTCACACAGTGCGTCAAAACCATGAAAGAAACGACAATAAATGTTGTCCACAATAACATAAAATGTCATTTTGAATGAAACAAAAAAAAAACAAAATATACTGTTTTCATGATGCATGCTTACGCATACAACGATGCAAAGAGAATTGTGGTTATTAATAAATAGGAGATTTTAGGAAAATTTGTTCACTTAATCTTAGTATTTATGTGAGCAATCATAGAAAAGGTTGAAAGATCACCAATCTTTTTTGGATTAAAAATCTTAATTCTAACAATGACAATAAGAGGAACTAAATCAAGACTCACTGATTAATGCAATAATTGCTGCATGGATTCTACTTGAATAGAATAATTGCTGAAAGTCATACTAGTATTGTAGTTTTATACTTTAATCATAATCAAGTAAAAGCGTGCTTTGCTCGGCCACACCGAATCCTATGTACCCTCCACCGTGGATCACATTTGTCAACTTCTTTGCCCGGCATTTCTATTAGGCAAACAAACAACAAAGGATAATGGATAAGAATTGCTATGCCCTTGGAGCAACATTAGGTTATAGACCAGGTCATACTTATTTTGGACCAACTGGACAGGTCCCGCTCCGCTGCGTCTCATTCTACGGCCACTTCAGGAAATTAGTCCTGTTGGGGGGTGCTGGTACGGCCTTTCAGATATTTCGCGCCTATGTGGATATTATATTGGTGCTCTTCTCCCAAATACCTTTCATTGGAGCCATATATGGCTATGGTCGGTAAATATGTCCTGTATGGGGGTGTTTTTGAGAGTGAGCGGATCCCCATATAACAGATTCGTGCTCTGGTCTCAAATACCTTTCATTTCAGTCCCATATTGCCATTATTTGTTTATATTCCATTTAGCTTGTGGCTTTGGAGTCGGGGCGACCCCCTAAATATCCCACCCATCTCTGAGATCTGACCTTTTTGGAAATGAGGAGAGGGGAGGGTCCGCCCGTAAAGGTTTGGATGTTAGATATACTTCTTTATCCCAAAATTGGATATCGGATTCATACTCCACTCCCGAAAATCACATTGTAGCTACATATTGCTATAGTCGGTATATATGTGTGATTTAGGGGGAGTTTATGAGATGAGGCATCCCTGAAACTCTTGGCAACGAAACAGATACAGATTTGAGCCATAATCCACAAATATGTCCAGTTTGAGGGGTTTGCAGGGTCGGGCGGCCACTCACGTACTTACAAACAAACAAAAAAATTTTCCCATAGACATTCCACTAAGGAATGAGTCACATATCAATGAGTCCGATTCAAGTTTAAAACTCAATGATAAGGGGCCTCCTTTTTATGGCCGAGTCCGAACGGCGTGCCGCAGTGCAACACCTCTTTGGAGAGATTTTTTACATGGCATAGTATCTCACAAATGTTGCCAGCATTAGCCAGTACTTAGGCCTGAAAAAATATCAGCGTCGTGATCTACTCTCAAATTTCTTTGAGGCCCAATTGCCATTGCTTTAGAGGGAGTTTATGGGTTGGCATGACCCCCAAACATTTGGCCTCACACTTGGATATCAAATTCGTGTTCTACTATCAAAAAAAAACTATTATTTATCGCCATAGAAGCGGACCCTGAAGTAATATCAGCATCGTGCTACACCACGATTTTGTTTGACCCCCTTAATGTCAAGCATTTTGAAGGAGGCTATCAAGATATTCAGGGATACGGGTCTCGTTCAGATTCGCGCCAGTTAAATTTTTTGTATTGGCTACCTACATTCAAAATCATATTTCAAAGCAACCACTTGGGATACTACATTCTTAAAGATCCGGGTGTCCTCCTGTGTCCATCCCAATTTGAGGGTAAAAATTGTACTCTACTACCAAAGACCTTTTATTTCTGTCGGCCTACATATATATTTCATATTATTCATATATTATTTTTAATTCCTTTTTTTGGGTAGGAGGGGGATTGCCCTCTGACAAATCCTTTCATTTGTGTACAATATTTTCTCCGTCATCCTACATGACAGTTTAGCGTTGCAATAATTGGGAGGAGAGGGTCGCTCCCCCCGACGCTAAGAAACAAACGACAATTTATTTGAGTCTTTTATTGTCGCGATATATTGTCCTGCAAACGGTGGGACGTGACCCAGATACTTGAATCCTTATACCAACATTAGATTCGAAATATACTGTCATAGACTTTTCTTTTAATTGACATATTATCCCGATCGAACTACACTCTGTCCTAATTGTGCATGCCAGATTCGTAGTCAAGTGTCAAAGACCTTTCATTCGATACTCATTTTGTGCCGTTAGACATTTATGCCTGTTTTGGGGGTTTTTTGGGTTGGGGAGACCCCGTAGACACCTTGGACCAAATTCTTATAACAGATGTGTACACAGCTTCCAAATATCTTTCGTTTGATACCCATATTGTCCCAATCGGTAAACATGTCCTGTTGACGATTTTTGGGGGGGTGGTGAGGCGCCTTAGAATAAATGTTTATATCAGCATTAGACTCTACCTTTAAATAGCCTTCATTTGATATCCATATTTTTCCAATCGGTAAATTTGTCCTGCCGGGGGGTTCCGGGGGTGGGGAGGGCCCTCAGACACAAAGAAAAAAATATTGTTTCAGATTTGTACTCTACTTTTAAATACCTTTTATTTGATACCCATATTAATCATAGCGGTTAAAGTGTCCGGTTGGGTGTCGTTTTTGCGGTTACATTTTAGTGCAAAGTAAAATACCTTTCAATTGTACCCACATTGCTCAAAGTGTTGAAAGTGTCCTCTTTGGGCTTTTTTGCGAGTTTTAAGAGTGAAATTTAAGAGTGAAATTTGTATAACAGTTCGTACTCTACTCTTAAATCCCTTTCATTTGATACCCATATTGTCCCAATCGGTACACATGTCCGTTCGGGTGGGTTGTGGGATATGGCGTCCCCCCAGATTATTTGACCTAAAAATTTTTTACCAATTTCGTGTTTTTGGGGTACCATAAGTCATACAAATTTTCGCCTAAATCGGTGCACGTATCTCCGAGATCTGGCGTTTTTGAAAATTGTGTTATGGGGGGGGGGGGTTTGATTAATGTGACTTTTATGGACTAAGGATTCTAAATCGGTATATCGCTCTATATGCGAGCTATATCAAAATAAGGTCCGATCTACACCATATTCGGTTCTTACAACGTGGGACCTAATCATACTCATTTTTCTAAATTTTAACAAATCTGCCAGTAAATGCGGCTTTTATGGACTTAGGACCCTATACCAGTTTATACGGCAGTTATATGTAAATATGATCTGATATGAACCATATTCGGTTCGGATGTCGACTGGCCTAATAAAATTCATTTTTCCGATTTTCATAAAAAAACAGGCAGTAAATGCGCCTATTATGGGCTTAGGGACCTAAATAGGCAGATCATCTATATGGCAACCATATCCAAATATCATCCGATCTGAACCATATCCGGTTCGGCTGTTGATGGGCCTAATAAAACTAACTGTTCCAAATTTCAGCGAAATCGGACAACAAATGCGGGTTCTATGGGACTAAGACCCAAAATCGGAAATCGGTCTATATGACAACTATACCCAAAACATGGCTCAATTTGAACCATATCCCGTTTGGATGTCCCAGTGCAACACCCTTTTCCAAGTTTTGGCGAAATCGGCCAGTAACTGCAGCTTTTATGGGCTTAAGGTCCCATACCGGGAGATCGGTCTACATGGCAGCTATATCTAAATATGGTACCATCTGGAAAAAACTCTCTTGATAAGAAAATCCTAAAAGAGCTCAAAAAAGTCGTATTTTTGATCCGACTTCGGAGAAATTTGCAATAGATCCGTCGGCATTATGTACCGCCGAATACAGCTACCTTCCGATTTAAGGTCTTGGCCTAGGTATTTCACCTACTTCGGCAACTGCAAAGGGTTCCAGTGCAGTAAAAAAACCTACATCTCGACAGTCTCTTCGGTGGCATTTCATTGATCTCGCACATCGTCAACTGAAGCTTGATACGGATCAGCCTCTCGACATCATCCCCATATTCAATAAATTTCGTACCATCTGCGCCGAGATATAATAGAACTTCGTTTATATCGAGATTTCATAGAATCGGCGGGAACATTCCTCCTGAGATTATTACTCCCGTCCAGTGCGGCGGTTATCGTCCCAGATTGTAGTACGACTTTCAAACACCTTCTCTTGAGGTATGAGTATGCATTCGGAGTCAATCAATTCCTCACCTTTACGTCTATCAGTCTTTTAAGTGTTTTGAATAGAAACGATGGCAGATATACCCGCCAGGGGTATGTAATGCTTTGTTGTGCTGAGGGTTTTTTCCTACCTTGGGGATAATACAACCTGACCCCATACTGCCAGACCAAATACTGTCTGACCAAAGTATCTGACCAAATACTACCAATCATCCTAACTACAAACTTCCAGTGAACACAATAACCCTTTTTTCCCATCAAAAATCCCAATAAAACCGTTAAGCGGCCTTAAAAATAAAATTTAATCTACAAAAATTCAATCCCTCCTCAATCTTATTCAATAAGAAACCTCGTATTTTGCTTTATATACTGCAATACTCTAGAATAAACCAAAATACCAAACATCTATTTAACTCTGAATAAAGCCGGCTTTGTTGGGACCTTAAAAACCGGTTTCATTCGAACATCCCACGTAAAGACAAAATCTAAAAAAAAATTAATAAATAGATTGATATGTAAAGTTGTTCATTCAATCATCACATCACTGCGTTAACATCTGTTCGATGTGTGGTGAAAGTTATTTGAGTCATTACTCAAACCAAATGTACTATTTTGTGGTGGAATTTGCCTTAAGGCATATGAAGTGCCAGATACGAGTATCAACAGTTCAACTCTACAAAATGATAAGTCATAAATCATAATTTTATAGGTTCATATTTGTTGGGGCGTTTGTACAAGTGGTTTTTTGGGAGTTCCCTAATAGTGTTTATACCCACCACCGGAGGATGGGGTATATTCATTTTGTCATTCCATTTGCAACACATCGAAATATCCATTTCCAACACAATATAGAATATATTCTTGATCGTCGTAAAAATCTAAGACGATCTGGCCATGTCCGTCCGTACGTCTTTTCATCCGTCCAACTGTCCGGCTGTATGTTGATATTACGCTATATTCTTTAAAAGTAGAGATTTTTATACACTCATAGATAAAAGTTTGCTGAAAACAGCAAACGCTGTCTGCTGGCTGTTAGTAGTAAATGTTGCTGCTATTACAGCTGTAGTTCTGCAATTTCAGAACAGCCGGCGTACTGCTAAAAAGTTTGTTGTTTGCTGAAAATTACTGCTGCATAACTTATAATGGGTTTTTTAAAAGAAATGGAAGATACATTTTTGGAAAGAAGGTTTTGATCACACATCCACACTGATGTTATCCTTTTGTTGTTTATTGCACACGCTGTTTGTAAAAGATGTTTTGTGCGCAGGCGTACGTTTTATAGTATAGTTAAACGGGTCATCGTTATTGTAAGCAATACACAGCACTCCTGCGTCATAAGTTTCAAATAGTTATGGAGCGCTTATGCTGCATTCCCCTGTTTAAAATACATTTCCACTGTTGTTGTTCTACTATATTGATATTGAGATATAGATTGTTGTTGTTGTTTAACACAACTGGCAAAAGGGGTTTCGTAGCAAAAACGAAGATTAAGAAGGGACAATATGTAGGTAACCCAAAAATGTTGGCACATTCAGATTTAAGAAAGTTTCTTAAATGAGATATTGACCAGTGGGCAATTTTTAATGTGAGTCTCCCATAGGTAGACCAAAAAAAAGTTGCCGTTTTAGATTTAAGGAAGTGCTTGTGAGTCATTGGCCAGTAGGCAAATGGAGATATGCGTCTTAGGAACTGTTTACATTCCATATGGTTTTTCATAAAATATCGATATAAATAGAAATGAGCAACAAAGGCAGTAGCTGTCACAATGTGGGCATTGGCAGAGCAATAGAAATGACGAGAGAGTTTTCGCCAATGTATACCAATGGCCGTAGCAATGCCCTAAGTGTACAAGGATTTGCCGATCAGGTAAATCCTTCAGTAATATTCCACAAATTAAAATCATTAGCTTGACTCCTGTCGTAAAAAAGTAATCAAAACATATGACCGGTCGTAAATGTATTGTATTTGTGTGTAAGACGGCAGATTTTGTTAGATGTAGCGTTAATGCCTGCTTTCCCTTTTTCAGCGAAAAAAACTGCTGTTTTAGCAAATATTTTTGCTGTTTTGAATAAAAAATTTCGTTGAGTGTATAGGCAGGTTAAGTTCGAAGATGGGCTATATCGGACTAGATATTGATATAGCCCCCATATAGATCGATCTGCTGATTTAAGGTTTTAGTCCCATAAAAACGACAATTTATTACCTGAGTTTGCTGAAATTTGAGACAGTGAGTTGTGTTAGGCCACCAGACATCTTTTTTCAGTTTGGCCCAGATCGGTGAAGATTTGGATATAGCTGTCATATGGACCGATCTCCCGATTTAAGTTCTTGGGCCCATAAAAGACGCATTGATTGTCCGATTTCGCTGAAATTTAGGACAGTGAATTGTTTTAGGTCCATCGATATGCTTCTTGCAGATGACCCAGATTGGTCCAGATTTTGATATAGCTGTCATATAGACCGATTTGTCGAGTAAAGGTCTTGGGCCCATAAAAAGCGTATTTATTATCCGATTTCCAAAATTTCACAAAGTGACTAATGTAAGTCTTTTCGACATCCGTACCTTATATGTTTTGTTTTGACTTCCAACAACTATGCTAAGTATGGTCTAAATCGGTTTATAGCTAATATAGCTCCCATATAAACTGATCTCCCAACTATACTTTTTGAGCCTCTAGAGGGTGCAATTCTTATCCGATTTGGCATAAATTTTGCATAATGACTTCTGCTATGCTCTCCATCACGCAAATCAAGTGTAGTTCGAATCGACCCATAACTTTATATAGGTCCAATAGCCTAGCAATTCTTATCCATTATCCTGGTTGCCTATAAAGAGATACTGGGCAAAGAACTTGACAATGCAAACCTAGTCGAACTTAGTACGCTTTTACTTGTTTTCATTAGCCGAACTAAGACTATATTTCTGAGCACCTCGATCTCCTATGCTCCTTCTTCAATTTCTGACATCTAGTTCAAGATTTCATTCCCCACTTGGTCTTTGCACCACCATGAATTCCGCTAAAAATTTGCATTTATACATTCAGTTCGTATTTGATTTTTTTACAACAATCAAATCAGAATTGGTTGCGGCTGCTGTGGTCTCGAGTAGCCATATTGGGGAATCGGTATAAGGGGCCATATCAGCATATAGACCGATTCGGATCATACTTGGCACGGATGCTGGAAGTCAAAACAGAAATTTTTGTGTCAAATTTTAGCCAAATCAGGTAAAAATTGAGGCCGTTAGATGCTCAAGAAGTCAAATCCGGGAACGATTTATATGGGGTCTTTATCAGTATATAGACCGATTCGTATCATACTTGGCACGGATGTTGGAAGTCACAGCAAAAGTCTTTGTGTAAAATTTAAGCCAAAGCCAAGAATTCTAGGTGCTCAAGAAGTCAAATCCGGGGATCAGTTTATATGGGGGATATTTCAGTTTATAGACCGATTCGGTTCATACTTGGCACTAACGTTGGAAGTCTTAGCAAAAGGCTGTTTTACCTTTTCAGCCAAATTGGATGAAAATTGAGGTCTGTAGGGGTTCAAGAAGTCAAAACTGGGGATCGGTTCTAATCTTTGCTATATCCAAATCTGTACCGATATAGCAAATTTGCAATCCACAACGACCTACTTTATAAGTGGTATCAGTGCACAATTTCAAGCCAATATATTTAATCGTTCCAACGCTTTCGTGATTTCGACGGACGGACATGGCTTAATCGACTCGGAATGCCAAGACGATCAAGAATATACATATACACTTTATAGAGTCTGAAGTCAATGGGTGTTACACGGGACGGAACTACTAAATTAGTACATCCACCATCCTAGTGGTGGGTATGAAAAATTGATTTTTATGCTGGTGATGGCTAATTTCTCATCCACCGCAGTAAACAAGCTCATCACTTGTCGATGTTGTTGCCTTTCATAATCCATCTCACTCCGTGTACTGCGGTAATTTCGGATGTGTAAGTTTTCAACATACTCGCCTGTGTATAGTGTGTGTACTGCACCTTATATGTCTAGAGTTTAGATATTGCAGGTACAGATTCGCAGATACTGGTCCTTAATTTGGTGGTTGGGGGGTTGTTCGGGCTACGAAATGTTCATTTCTCATTTCTTCTATTTCTATTTCTCAAGACCTATAACACATTAATTTAGGCCAAATATTTCTAATTTTTACCGAGGCTGACTTCGTATTTTGTGATTTGCGAAGAAATTTGTGAAAAGATTTTGAAATTGATTTGCAGATTTAGATTGCTTGCAAAATTTACAATAATTTTGATGCATCATATTACCATATCTGAATAATCAACCAAACCGGTTCAGAAATACCCTCAAAAGCAAAAAAATGAAGGACATGCCTAAGCAAAAATTTCCAAAAAAAAAAATTGATTACGGAATTTCTTGAATAATAAAAGATATTCCGCACATCGAGAGCTGTTGCCGTTGTCTAGCTTTCGAAGCCATCAATACAACTTCCAACAGATGCACAAAATCATGGGTAGTACGGAAGAAGTGTAATAGCCCCAGAAAAAAAGTCTTTCATTACACAAAAATGCATGCATTGGGAAAAAGTACAGCTAATAGACAGGGTTGTCGAGCGTGGTTAATGTGGTAATTGTATAATAGATGCGTTTTCGCAATTAATACGATTCAAATACAACATACCAACGCACGGCCCATGCATCCATCACATCTAATATGGTTGAAAAGTCTTCTAACCAAAGACCAAACGAGTCCCATAGTGGTTGGTGAATGTTGCTATCTTTGTCTTCTTTTTTTCATCTCAACAATTTTATAGAGCCGAGGTAACAAACTTTGAACGCCCACCAATGAGCTCCCATGCCTTCTAGGGCCCTGAAATTTTACACGTCAACTGGAAGATATTTTCATTCCTTCAAAAATGGCAGACTTATTCCCACTTATTTTTTCCCCCAACCCACTGTGTTTCGTCCTCAACTGTGATACAAAAACAAGCCATCCTATGGATGCCTCAGAGTATTAAACAAAGGGGAGAATTTTTAAAGTGCCGTCCACCAGATCACTACACCATATAGCTTTAAAGATCTGACAACTGCAGTATACAGTCGGTGCATGGCACGCGGTTACTATACCGAACGATTTCCCGAAAACCTCTTACAACTGTATTAAGCCAGGGGCAGCTCCCCTTCCAAATTTGAGCGTATGAGTCCTTGATGATTTTAGTTCTTCTCCTACATATAATACGGTACAAAATGTATTTAGAAATAGAAGAAAAGATGTAATTTTTGTTTTTACCCCATCTTTAACCTACTATTATTGTAAAAAATACTCGTTTGTTGTATGTGAGTCATCTTTTACCGTTCCTCTCAGATGAATTCTAATACATTGTCATTTACATTTAGAGCAAATGAAAAAATACAAAATAAAATCTCATTCGCTTGGTTGACAAACAACAAAACAAAATCCATTCTTCGAAAATTTTGTTAAAAACAATGCAAAAATATTTTTTTTTTTTCATTTGTTTTTGGCAAAAGTTGAATTACTAATACAAGTTCAATGAATAATTCAGATGAGTTTTTAAATGCTTCGCGGAAAACCGAATAAAATCGTCGTTTATTTATTGTACAGCCCAGTCGATTAAATGTATTTAGAAGATTGCGGCAAAGGGAAAACGGACTTTGGAATATGACCTTAAAATAAATTCAGATCAGAAATATGTGTGGCTTTAGAAATTTGAGCGTTTCTTTAGGTAAATGGTTATCTGCTTTTGCATAATTCTTCAACTCCCTTCATATAAACTCTTTACAATATTCTAAGAATTATACATGTGGTTGCATTAAAGGAAAGCTTCAGTTAATAAATAAATGCTAATTTTGCCCATGAACATTCCACTAAAGAACAGGGGCAAACTTCTCACCGATCAATTAGTGCAGTCCGATTCAAGTTTAAGCTCAATGATAAGGGGCCCCCTATTTATAGCCAAGTCCGAACGGCGTGCCGCAGTGCTACACCTCTTTGGAGAGAAGTTTAACATGGCATAGTACCTCACAAATGTTGCCAGCATTAGAAGGGGAAAGCCACCGATGAAATTTTTTTCTGATGGTCTCGCTAGGATTCGAACCCTGGCGTTCAGCGTCATAGCCGGACATGCTTACCTCTGCGCTACGGTGGCCTCCGCCTCAATAAATAAATGTAAACCAATATATATGAAATTTATTCAGAATTAATCAGCAAAAACATGTAAGAGCGTGCTAAGTTTGGCCGGGTCGAATCTTATATACACTCCACCATAGATCACGATTGTCGAGTTCTTTGCGCAGTATCTCTTTTTAGGTAAACCAAGAATAATGAAAAAGAACTGTTATTCTATTGGAGCTATATCAAGTTATAGTTCGATTCGGACCATAAATGAATTGAACGTTAAAGCCCATTGTAGAGGTCATTTGGTAATATTTCAGTCCATTCGAATAAGAATTGGGCTTGTAGGGGCTGTAGAAGCAAAAGCGGGAGATGGGTTTATATGGGAGCTGCATCAAGCTATAGATCGATTCAGACCATATTGGACGGGTATATTGAAGATAATGGGAGAAGCCGTTGTACAAAATTGCTTCGAAATCGGATGAGAATTGAGGCCTCTAGAGGCTTAAGAAGTTAAGATCCCAGATCGGTTTACATGGCAGTTATATCAGATTATGAATCGATTTGAACCATACTTAGCAAAGTTGTTGGAAGTGGTACCACAACACCACGTGAAAAATTTTAGTCAAATCGGACGAGAATTGCGTCCCCTAGAGGCTCAAGAAATTAAGACCCAAGATCGTTTTATATTGCAGCTATACCAGGTTATGAACCGATTTGAACCATACTTAGCACAGTTGCTGGAAGTGGTACCAAAACACCACGTGCAAAATTTCAGTCAAATCGGATGAGAACTGCGCCCCCTAGAGGCTCAAGAAATTAAGACCCAACAACGGTTTATATGGCAGCTATGTCAAAACATGGACCGATTTAACCCATTTACAATTCCAATCGACCTACCCTTATAAAAGTCATAACAAAATATCTCAAACAAAATTGCAGCCAAATCGGATGAAAATTGAGGCCTCTAGAGGCTTGAGAAGTCAAGATCCCAAGTCGGTTTATATGGCAGCTATATCAGGTTATGCACCGATTTGCGCCATACTTAGCACAGTTGTTGGAAGTCATAACAAAACACCACGTGCAAAATTTTAGTTAAATCGGATAAGAATTGCGCCTCTAGAGGCTCAAGAGTATAAGACCCAAAATCAGTTTATAAGGCAGCTATATCTGGTTATGAACCAATTTCAACCATAATTGACACAGTTGTCGGAAGTGGTACCAAAACACCACGTGCAAAATTTTAGTCAAATCGGATGAGAATTGCGCCCCCTAGAGGCTCAAGAAGTCGAGACCCCAGATCGGTTTATATGCCAGCTATATCAAAACATGGAGCGATTTGGCCCATGTGCAATCCCAACGGACCTATTCTAATAAAAAGTATTTGCGCAAAATTTCAAGCGCCTAGCTTTATTCCTTCGAAAGTTAGCGTGCTTTTGACAGACGGACAGACGGACGGGCAGACGGACGGACGGACAGACGGACGGACGGACACACAGACAGACGGACGGACGGACAGACGGACGGACGGACGGACAGACGGAATATACATACTTTGTGGGGTCATAGACGCATATTTCGAGGTGTTACAAACAGAATCACAAAATTAGTATAAAAAAAACTTTAAGTTGGAAAGGTCTAATCGTATACAGGTCCCACCATGGAACTGGTTCGGAAAAATCCCAAAAAATTCTGCTTTGAAAATATGGTTATTGAAAGTCATTACAGTACACTTGCCTAGGTTCTTTTCAATCAGAAAAAGAGCACCTTCAAGGGATCAAGAAATCGAACCTAACAGATCGTTTGTTATGGGAGCTACATAAAGTTTTAAGTTTTAATTTATGTAAGTCTATAAGTTTTTATGATTTATTTGGCTCCAGGTGCTCGAATAATTATAAATGCAGGTGTTGGTGTTTTAACTTGTAATCATAATTGCAATTTTTACCAATATTTCGATTAGCCGGTGTTCATCTTCAGTTCTATAAATATAACATTGTGATTTAATGACATCTCGCATCAAATCATAATCATTTGTTTTCACATATAAAACCAAATTATGTGTGGTTTTATTTATCTATATAATGTTATATAAATAATAAATACATTTCGTATAAGCTCTTATAAATACGAATTTTAAGGTTCACAATAGAGCTCTTGCATTAATTTACTTGTCATTAGTCACATCTCATATTCCTAAAAGTCGCATCAGTTGTGTGTACAGCAAATTTTGTTTGTTAATCGATTGTTTTTCAGCCATAATTATCAGACACGGTCATCAAATGTCAAACACTTGGTTTTTGCTGTCCATATAAGAGATAAGAAAATGTAAACATTTATAGAATTTTCTCGGTAATGCAAATAAGAACGTCATCATATTTGAATTTCCGAGAAATTATGGTTTTTGGGTTTATTTCTGAAAAATGTTTTTTTTTAACATTCATCAATAACTATTCATAAAAACGAAATTATATTTGAACGGGCCAACTTTGGCATAAAAAACATTATGGGTTCTAATATTGAATAAAAGGGATATGTAGGGTTAAACAAACAGTATTTAGCATATTGGGTTGTTTGTGGGGCACCAATAAAACTATCGTTCTAAATTTCATAGAAATTCAATTAAGGAGCCCTTCGTGTTTTAAGAAGAGAATTTGAAAACTTGATTAGACTAAGCCGATATTTCGAGGTAGTACAGACGGAATGACAAAGTTACGTTAGATTAGTTTTGGTTGGAGGGCACGCGACCAGCAGCCTCGGCTACTAGGCGCTACACTCGGAGACCTAAGATCCATTGTGTTTACACTGGAAGAAAGTAAAAGAGAAGAAGATGGAGAAAACAAGTAAAAGCGTGCTAAGTTCGGCCGGGCCGAATCTTATATACCTTCCACCATTGATCGCATTTGTCGAGTTCTATGCGCGGTATCTCTTTTTAGGCAAACAAAGAATATAGAATAAGAACTGTTATGCTATTGGAGCTATATCAAGTCATAGTCCAATTGGGACCATAAATAAATGCTGAACATTGTAGAAGTCATTGTGTAATATTTCAGTTCATTCCGATAAGAATTGCACTTGGAAGGGGCTCAAGAAGCAAAATCAGGAATGACAAAGTTACGTTAGATTAGTTTTGGTTGGAGGGCACGCGACCAGCAGCCTCGGCTACTAGGCGCTACACTCGGAGACCTAAGATCCATTGTGTTTACACTGGAAGAAAGTAAAAGAGAAGAAGATGGAGAAAACAAGTAAAAGCGTGCTAAGTTCGGCCGGGCCGAATCTTATATACCTTCCACCATTGATCGCATTTGTCGAGTTCTATGCGCGGTATCTCTTTTTAGGCAAACAAAGAATATAGAATAAGAACTGTTATGCTATTGGAGCTATATCAAGTCATAGTCCAATTGGGACCATAAATAAATGCTGAACATTGTAGAAGTCATTGTGTAATATTTCAGTTCATTCCGATAAGAATTGCACTTGGAAGGGGCTCAAGAAGCAAAATCAGGAGATCGGTTTAAATGAGAGCTGCATCAAGCTATTGATCGATTCAGACCGTATTGGACACGTATGTTGAAGGTCATGAGAGAAGCCGATGTACAAAACTTCTTCCAAATCGGAGGAGAATTACGCCCCCTAGAGGCTCAAGAAGTCAAGAACCCAGATCGGTTTATATGGCAGCTATATCAGGTTATGTGCCGATTTGCGCTATACTTAGCACAATTATTGGAAGTCATAACAAAACACCACATGCAAAATTGCAGCCAAATCTGATGAGAATTGCGCGCTCTATTGGCTCAAGAAGTCAAGATCCAAATCGTTTTATATGACAGCTATACCAGATTATGAACCGATTTGAATCATATTAATGCAAAATTTCAGTCGAATCGGACGAGAATTGCTCCCTCTAGAGGCTCATGAAGTCCAATTTGAACCATACCTAGCGCAGTTGTTGAAAGTGATACCAAAACACCATGTGCAAAATTTCATTCAAATCGAACGAGAATTGCGCCCTATAGAGGCTCAAGAAGTCAAAATCCCAGTTCGGTTATTATTGGAGGTCATAACAAAACACCTCATGCAAATTTTCAGCCAAATCGGATGAGAATTGCAGACATGGACGGACATGGCTAGATCGACTTATACCCCTTCCTATGGTGGAGGGTATAAAAAATATGTAGCCTATTGTTCCTTCCAGACCACTGCCCACAATTTGTGAAAATTTCGAGGAAATCGGTTCAACCGTTTTTGAGTCTATAAGGAACAAACATAGGTTCATTCCCAAACTAAACAAACAAAAAAACAACCAACCAAACCAACACAAATTAATTTTTATATATGTAGATGTCGCTAGACGCTGCATTCCGCCTTACCGACTGAAAAACGACACCAATTTCATTTTATTTCGAGGTAGCTCTCAAATCGATGCTTACACCTTCGTACACTCGTGATGGATGGTCCTTGTTGTTATGATGAAGAGGAGAAGGATACTGTTGAGAATCTTCCCTGTTTTTGCTCTGCAGTAATGAAACGTAGACGAGGAGGCCTATGTCGCCCGTACCTTCAAGCCCCTGTTGAGATAATGGAGTCAGGTCTGTTCGACTTGGTAAAATTTATGGACTCATCGAATCGATATTTGTATAGCCACCACCATAAGATGGGGGCTTAGTCTAGTTTTAGTCTTTCCGTTTGTAGCACCTCGAAATATTGACCTGAGACCCTATAAAATATATATATTCCTGATTGTATTGGAATTCTGAGTCGATCTAACCATGCCCATCTGTCTGTATGTGGAAATTACGATAGCGTTCAAACGAATAAGGATATCCACTTGAAATTTTGCACAAATACTCATTATCGCTGTAGTTCATTGGGGAATGCAAATGGGCCATATCGGTTCAGATTTTGGTATAACCCTCGTATAAACCGATCCCCAATTTTGACTTCTTGAGCCCCTGGAGACCTCGACCTTTCATACAATTTGGCACAAGGACTTCTGGTTTGACTTCCAACATTCTCATCCTCGAGTATGATCGGAATCGGTGTATAAACTAATATAGCCCCCATATAAACCGATCCCCGGATTTGACTTCTTGAGCACCTAAATACCTCAATTTTCATGTTATTTGGCTGAAATTTTGCACAAAGACTTCTACTACGATTGCCAACATCCATTCTAAGTATGATAAGAATCGGTCTATATACTGATATAGACCCCATACAAATCGCTCCCCGGATTTGACTTCTTGAGCTTCTAGAGGCCTTAATTTTTACCTGATTTGGCTGAAAATTGACACAGAAACTTCTGCCATGTCTTCCAGCGTCCGTGCCAAGTATGATCCGAATCGGTCTACATACTGATAAAGGCCCCTTAAATACCGATTCCCTGATATAATAATATAACTAGTTCATCGTGGTACCTCAGTTGATCTTAGAGCTGGATTTTGAAACCAAACAAGTTTCATATGACTTCACTGTTATCATATCAAAAAAAGGGGCATATTTAAGTTTTGGCAAGGACTACTGCGTTAAGGGGTTAGTAATATAAGCTGCCCATCTCTTGGAGGAGATCCACTTTCCAATATGTGATTTTTGAATGACTAAACGCCATATCTTGGGAACTTTTTCTTTACACACATAAAATAAAACTTGCAAATAGTTTGCATCGCAATTTCTTTCTATTATCAGTGTTAATTTTCTCATCTAGAAATTCCATTTCTTCTACGGCATGTAAATCTATCTCAAGTCAATTATGACAAAATATACTCTGTAATTTAACCACCGGATGTAGACAATCGAGTCAATTCCATGGTGGCTGATTTATACACTTTGTCTTAAAATGTTTTCCAAAAAGAAAGAAAAAAACAAAAACACGAAAATAATTGAATTAATTTTTTATTTTCTTTAGAAGAGTAAGCGACAGAAGACACCAAAAACAACCACAACAAGGTGATCAGGGAATTACACCCCATCAGCCACGATGGCTACGAATGATAGAAATAAAATTAATTGCATGTTATTTGCAATTGTCATACTGCTGCTTAGCCATGATCTTAGTGTAGAGGCCAAGCGTATCTACAGTTCCAGCAGTGGCAGGCGTTCCTCGAGCTCATCATCTTCCAGTGTAAGACGCAACAATAACAACAGTAGACCTAGCTCGTATAGTGGAGGTAGCAGTAATACGCATTCCAATCCCTCGCTGTCCCACACGGGTTTGTCTTCCCTCAGCTATGCCGGTTACAATCAGCAGGCAAATAAGCGACCCAGCTCTACTAATACCCATGTGACAAACACCCATGTCAGTAACACTCATGCCTCCCCAGCTCGTCCTACAGTAACACCGGTAGGTTGGAATGTTCCTCCCAAGCCTCAAGGGCCACCACCTGCTTATTCTCCAACAAATACTGTGGGTGGAGCCAGGACCAATATTAATGAAAAGTCGCCAGCCTATAATCCTAACTATGCAGCACCGCCCAGCTATTCTCAAGCCACAAATACGAATAACAGACCCAGTTACCCTTCATCACCAACCAACACAAATAATAGGCCAAGCTATCCGCAAACTCCTACCAACACAAACAATAGACCCATAACACCGGCGACCACCTACAATCAGCAGTCGTCAAATTATAATCGCAATCGTTATAACTCCACCGGTAGTTTTGGCTCAGGGGGTATGCATACCCCCATAACGGCAACCAATGTCAATAATGTGCAATCTAGCTATCCACGTCAACAGCAAGGAGTTGTCACACACTATCCTTCAAGCTCTTCATTACCTGCTGGTGCCACTTATCATCCATCAGGTCAATTGCCTGCCGGAGCTACATATCATCCAGCTGGACAGTTTCCTGCCGGTGCCACTTACCATCCGGCGGGACAATTCCCTGCGGGGGCTACTTACCATCAGCCTGGTCATTTACCAGCGGGAGCTAGCTACTATCCTTCGCAATCTGCTTTGCCTGCTGGTGCTACTTACCACAGCCCTGGTGCTTTGCCTCCAGGTGCTACCTATTACCCAGCACCTCCTCCCATGGGAGCGCCAGCACCGGTTTACTATCCATCAGCTGCTGCTTTGCCAGCTGGAGCTACTTTCTTGCCAGCTGGTTCTGCTATACCGGCAGGTGCCACCTTCATACAGCAGCCACAGAAATCGTCATCGGGTCTAGGATTTGGTAAGTTTTTGTTAAAATTAGCAAAAAAAAAAGGCATTTAAAAAAAATAATTGAAAATAAATTATTTTGATTTTCACTAAGGTTTGAATGAAACAGTGCCATACAATTTTCTATTTCGTAGTAGAAAGCATAAACAATTTTCATTTTGGGTTTTCTATAATAATTTTTAAAACTTTGTTTAACTTTAACAAGAACAAGTAAAAGCGTGCTAAGTTCAGCCGGGCCGAATCTTGGAAACCCACCACCATGAAAAAACTGATAATGAATAAGAATTTCTATGCTATTGAAGCTATATCAGGTTATGGACCGATTCGGCCATACTTGGTTTGGATGTTGGAGACCATAGTCATCGGTCATTGCTCAAAATTTCAGCAAAATCGGATAAGAATTGCGGCTTCTAGGGGCTCAGGAAGTGCAATCGCGAGATCGGTTATTATGGGAGATATATACGATTTTGACCGATTTTGACCGATTCAGCCCATACTTGGCACGTATATTCAAGGTAATAGGAGAAGTCATTGTGCAAATTTTCAGTCAACTATGGGAGCTATATCAGGTTAAGTACTGATTCAGACCATATTTGGCACCTATGTCACAGCTCACAGGAGGATTGGTGTGCAAGTTTTCTGCCAAATCAGACAAGAACTGCGCCCTCTAGAGGCTCAATCAGGAGATCGGTTTATAAGGGAGCTATTGGGTTGCCCAAAAAGTAATTGCGGATTTTTCATATAGTCGGCGTTGACAAATTTTTTCACAGCTTGTGACTCTGTAATTGCATTCTTTCTTCTATCAGTTATCAGCTTTTACTTTTAGCTTGCTTTAGAAAAAAAAGTGTAAAAAAAGTATATTTGATTAAAGTTCATTCTAAGCTTTATTAAAAATGCATTTACTTTCTTTTAAAAAATCCGCAATTACTTTTTGGGCAACCCAATATATGAGGTCTCAGACCGACTAAGACCATGCTTGCCACATATGCTTAAGGTTATAGGAGAAGTCTTTGTGCAAAATTTCAAGGACCTAGCTTTACTCGTTCGAAAGTGCGTGCTTGCGACTGACAGACAGACGCACCTGGCCAGATCAACTAAGAATGTCAAGACGATCTAGAATGTATTCACTTTATCGGGTCTTAGATCAATATTTCGATGTGTTACAAACGGAACGGAATTTTGCCCATGAACATTTCAGTAAGGAACAGGGGCAAGCTTCTCACATATCAATGAGTGCAGTCCGATTCAAGTTTAAGCTCAATGATAAGGGGCCTCCTTTTTATAGCCGAGTCCGAACGCGTGCCGCAGTGTGACACCTCTTTGGAGAGAAGTATTACATGGCATAGTACCTCACAAATGTTGCCAGCAAATCTACCAACTATGGTCGATTTTTAAATTTTTTATACCATCCACCATACTGTCTGTCAAAAACTCGCAAACTTTTGAAGGGGTAAGGCTAATCGCTCGAAATTTTTCACAAATACTTCCTTTTAGTGTAGTTTGGTTTGGATTGTAAATGAGCCATACGGGTCCATGTTGAGATATAGCTGCAATATAAAACAATCTCGGATCTTGACTTTGTGAGCCTCCGCCTCCTTTGTGCCAAGAACGGTCCAAATCGGTTCATAATCTGATGTCACTGCATATATATGACGATTTTGGATCCTGACTTGTTGAACCTCATATCCGATTTGGCTGAAATTTCGCATGAGGTGTTTTGTTTTGACTTCCAATAACCGCGCAAAGAATGGTTCAAATCAATTCATAACGTCTTATAGCTGATCTCGGATTGTGACTTCTTGAGCCTGCAGAGGTCACGATTCTTACCAGATTTGTCTGAATTTTCATACAAGAGTGCGACTGTGGTTCCTGACTTCTTGAGCCTTTAGAGAGCGGAATTCATATCCGATTTGGCTACTTTTTTTACTTTCAATAACCGTGCCAAGAATGGTTCGATTCGGTTCGTAACCTCTTATAGGTGATCACGGATATATACGTCTTGAGCCTCTAGAGGGCGCAGTTGGTATCCGATTTGGGTGAAATTTCGCACGAGGTGTTTTGTTTTGACTTTCAATAACTGTCCCAGAAATGGTTAAAATCGGTTTATTACCTGATATAGCTGCAATATAAACCTTACTCATTTCTTGACTTCTTGAGCCTCTAGAGAGCGCGATTTTTATACGATTTGCCTGAAATTTCGCTCCAGGTGTTTAGTTTTGACTTCCAAAAACTGTGTCAAAAACAGTCCAGATAGGTTTATAACCTAATAAAGCCTAATATAGCTACCGATCTTCGGTCTTGACTTCTTGAGCCTTCAGAGGACGCAATTTTAATCCGGCTAGGCTGAAATTATGAACGAAGAGTTTTGTTCTGACTTCCAATAACTGTGCCAAGAATGGTCTAAATCGGTTCATAACCTGATGTAGCTGCCATATAAACAGATCTCGGATCTTGACTTTTTCAGCCTGTAGAGTGCGACATTCTTATCCGATTTGGCTGAAATTTCGCATGAGTTGTTTTATTTTAACTTCCAATAACCGCGCAAAAAATGGTTCAAATCAATTGATAACGTCTTATAGCTGATCGGGTTGTGACTTCTTGAGCCTCCAAAGGTCACGATTCTTACCTGATTTGGCTGAAATTTCGCACAATGTGATTTGGTTTTGATTTCCAATAACTGTGCCAAGAATGGTCCAAGTACTTTCATAACCTGATGTCGCTGCTATATATACCGACTTTGGATCCTGACTTCTTGAGCCTTTTCATATCAGATTTGGCTAAAATTCATTTCCGATTTGGCTAATATTTCGAATAAGGTGTTTTGTTTTTACTTTAAATAACCGTGCCAAGAATGGTTCGATTCGGTTCATAACCTCTTATAGGTGATCACGGATATATACATCATGAGCCTCTAGAGGGCGCAATTGGTATCCGATTTGGGTGAAATTTTGAACGAGGTGTTTTGTTTTGACTTTCAATAACTGTCACAGGAATGGTTAAAATCGCTTCATTACCTGATATAGCTGCCATATAAACCTATATCAGACTCTAAAGGGCGCAATTTTTATACGATTTGGCTTAAAATTTCGCTCGAGATTTTTTTGTTTTGACTTCCACTAACTGTGTCAAGAAATCGGTTAACAATCTAATATAGCCGCCATATCCCCTTATAAAGCTACCGATCTTGGGTCTTGACTTCTTGAGTCTCTGGAGAGCGCAATTCTTATTCGACTCGGCTGAAATTCTTCATAATGTGATTGGTTTTGACTTTTAATAACTGAACCAAGTATGGTCTAAATCGGCTCATAACCTGATGTACAAACCGATTTCCGATCCTGACTTCTTGAGCCTTCAGAGGGCCCAATTTTTATCCGATTTCGCTGAAATTTTTAACATATCGTTTTAGTATGCCAAGAATGGTTCAAATCGGTTTATAACCTTATATAGCTGCCATATAACCTAATATAGCTACCTATCTTGTATCTTGACATTTCAAGCCTCTGGAGGTCGCAATTCTTAACCGATTTGGCTGAAATTTTTCCCAAAGTGTTTTATTTTGACTTTCAATAACTCTGTTAAGAATGGTCCAAATCGGTTCATAACCTGATGTAACTGCCATTTACACCGATTTCGGATCTTGACTTCTTGAGCCACCGGAGGACGCAATTTTTATCAGGCTAGGCTGAAATTATGCACGAGGTGTTTTGTTCCGACTTCCAATAACTGTCCCAGGAATGGTCTAAATCGGTTAATAACCTGATGTAGCTGGCATATAAACAGATCTCGGATCTTGACTTCTTCAACCTCTAGGGGGCGCTAATCTTATCTGATTTGTGTGTTATTTGGCTGAAATTTTATACTTGGTATTTTTTATGACTTCTAATAGTCATGGCAAATATGGCGCATCTGTACCTGTATCTATATATATGAAAGCCTCATTCAAAGAACTTGGCAAATGCGATCCATGTTGGAGGGTATATTAGATTCGGCCCTATTGAACTTAAAGGTCTTTTACTTGCTTACTTTTATATCTAACTTTTTATGTTTTTGTCATATCATATTCTTTCTCTTGTTGTATATTTCAGGAAGCGGATTACTTGCTGGCGGCTTAACTGGTGCCATTTTGGGTCATGCCCTGACACCCACTCACACCAAAGTCGTTGAACACGTTCCAAGCTATGGCGGTGGCGGCGGATATGGAGGCGGCGGCGGTGGCGGTGGATCTGCACCACAAAACGATGACAAGATTATCATTATCAATAATGGTCCTCCAGGCTCGGTTACCACCACAGATGTAGGTGGCGCCACTGTTATAACTACTGGTGGAGGTCAAGCACCTGCGGCAGCTCCGGCTCCAGCACAAGCCCCAGCAGCAGCTGCACCCAACTATTATCAACAGCCTGCTGCCAATCTGGCTCCTTTGAATCCCACATATCCCGATCCTAACAATCCTGCTCCAGGAACAATGCCCATAAATGCCATGAATGTGCCACCGGTTAATTCTCCCGCTCCAGCTGAAGGTGCTCCTGTAGCTGTGGGTGCTGCTGCTGGGGCCATTGCTGCTGCCGGAGTAGCTGCTGCAAGTGGTACACCAGAAGCTACGCCAGCCCCAGCAGTCGCAGCTGCTCCAGGTGCCCCTGCGGCTGGTGAACAACCACCTCCAACTGGAGGTATTATTTGCGTTCCCATTAAAGCACTCGAACCCGATCCCAAAGACAGCACAAAAACTATAGAGGTTGAACAAATTGCCTGCTATAATGCTCCTCCACCAGAGGCAACCCCAGTTCCAGCTGCCGCTACTGTAACAGATGCACCCACGACTGCAGCACCCACCAGTGCGATACCCACAAGTGCCACACCACTTGCCTCCGAGGCGCCAATACAACCCATGGCCCAAGGTGTAGCATTGGCTCCGCTTCAAACTACACCCGTTACAGTACCAGAGGGCTCAGTGGCTCTGGCACCATACAATCCCTCATCAGCGCCAGATATTATAAGAGTGCCAGGTGATTATTATGTTAATAGACAAACATCAGCTATAATTTCTAAATCATCAGGCATTCAGGTTGCCAGTGGTTGTGGTCATATGTATGGTAATATGGGTCTAATAACACTTCTAACTACCCTTATATACTTCTATTTCGATTGGAACTACTAAATTGATATTCTATAACAAAAACTCACTTAAAATATGCTAATGCCCTTAGATATATAAAATTAATATTAAAATTTGATCAAATAGGTTACACTTACATTTGTACATTATTGTTTGGCACTTGTAAATAAGCACCTGCACTCTTCTCCCCTTGAGATTATCCTACCCACTCCTTTGGATGATATACCAAATTGCTTACTTTTATCGTTTCTTTGCAGGATACAACTAATCATAGTCTATCTGGCTTTTGTAACACAAACCCATTTGCAGATTACTCGATGTGCTTGAAATGTAGTTTGCCCAAAAATTTTATACACTTTTATTTGCAGAATAAAATAATATTTTTAAATAAAATGTTTACTTCAGTAACCAATCAAATCAAATGTGTTTAATCTGAGGTTATTTAAGGACACCCTTGTAAAGTGTAGCTCCTCAAGTACAGACTACTTAATCACGTTATGTTATGCCACCATACACTACGCAACATAAGAAACTGTGCCGCATCTGGAATTACATAGATACGTTGATGCAATTGAGGGGGCGGGCGATTTACAATGTAAGAACCAAGACACTCATTCAATTCTTTGTCCCATGTCAGATGGATAGGACTCTGGTATTATCCAATATATTACATTCTTATATCCCAAGTTATTCTTTGTCTAACAATGCAAACCTTCAGCCAAATTCGGATTCCAGGGACTCAAGAAGTCAAATCGATCGATCGGTTTATATGGAAGCTATATCTGGTTATAAACCGATTTGAACCATACTTAGCAAAGTTGTTGGAAGCCATAACAGAACACTATGTGCAAAATTTCAGCCAAATCGGATGAAAATGGAGGCTTCCAGGGGCTCAAGAAGTCAAATCAAGAGATCTGTTTAAATTGGAGCTATATCAGCCTATAGAACTATTTGGACTGTACTTGGTACAGTTGTTGGAAGTCATAACAAAACACTATGTGCAAAATTTTAACCAAATCGGACAAAAATTGCGGCTTCCATGGGATAAAGAAGTCAAATCGGGAGATCGGTTTATATGGCAGCTATATCCAAATCTGATATGACCCATTTGCTGTCCCCAACGACCTACATCTATATCAAGCATCTGCCCAAAATTTCAAGCGGCTAGCTTTACGCTTTCGACCGCTATCGTGATTTCAACAGACGGACGGACGGACATGGCTAGATCGTCTAAGGATGTCGAGACGATCCGGAATATATATACCTTATGGGGTCCTAGATCAATATTCCGAGGTGTTACAAACGGAATGACTAGATTAGTATACCCCATCCTACGGTGGAGGCCACCGTAGCGCAGAGGTTAGCATGTCCGCCTATGATGCTGAACGCCTGGGTTCGAATCCTGGCGGGACCATCAGAAAAATTTTCAGCGTTGGTTATCCCCTCCTAATGCTGGCGAAATTTGTGAGGTACTTTGCCATGTAAAAACTTTTCCCCAAAGAGGTGTCCGTTCGGACTCGGCTATAAAAAGGAGGTTCCTTATCATTGAGCTTAAAGTTGAATCGGAAAGCACTCATTGATTTGTAAGAAGTTTGCCCCATTTCCTTAATGGAATGTTCATGGGCAAATTTCCAGACTATACACCAAGTTATCGAACCCCTACGGTTGCATATTTTTTTTCACGTAACCAACACGCAGGGGATGTCCCCTATATATGCAGTGCATTGCGTTGGCAATTAGGAAAGTTAAGGGTTGGAGCGGGGAAAGAGGGAGTAGTGTTTATTGATATTAGTCTTAAATTTCTGAACGCCAATGTCGGTCGGCTGAACGTCATTTGCCGGAAGTCGATTCCACATATGAATGGTACGGGCGAAAAATTAATTTTCTCGGTAATGCATGGTCCGGTCGACTGGCCAATCGATTACAAACGGGTGTGAGTTCCTGGAAAGTCTTGTATTCCTGGTGAACATCCTAACGTCAGGGATAAGAAGACGAATATCCCTGGAATACACGTCATGAAAATAACGATAGAGCAATACAACGCTACCCACATTCCGACGATGTTCAAGGGAGGCAATAGAGTTGGATACGCTACTGTCCGCAATCAACACCATCGCTCTCCGTTGAACCCGGTCAAGTAGCTTCTGGTGAACATCCTAACGTCAGGGATAAGAAGACGAATATCCCTGGAACACACGCCATGAAAAAAACAATAGAGCAATACAACGCTACCCATATTCCGACGATGTTCAAGGGAAGCAATAGAGTTGGATACCCTACTGTCCCCAATCAACACCATCGCTCTCCGTTGAACCTGGTCAACTAGCTCCAAGGATGATTTTTCCCCATATATGAGGGTTATGTTCCATCCTCGGCCTGATATAGGTAGTATAGATATTGAGAAGATCAGAACGGGTGTAATATTTCTTGCACCGCTTAAGAAAGCCCAAACACTTGAATGCTTCTTTCGACACTTCGAATACGTGTTTTGACCAACGGACATCACATTGTATCTTCATGCCCAGAACATCAAGAGCATCTGACTGCTCAATATCTATACCGTCGATAGATATCGACTGAAGTCGATTGAAGTAGATCGGTGAATCGCTTGTGAGACAAGAAACACCACTGCGTCTTCTGAGTGTTAAAGTCTACTCTGTTCATTCTACCCCACTCGGAAATGGCCAACAAATCCTGGGGGGGGTCTCATCCATAATGCGCCTCTTGTCCACAATTTCTTGAGGACTGGGACTATGGTCGAATGAATATGAATGACACAGACTACTGTCATCTGCAAATGAGTAGATTGGATTCGAATTCTGACCTAAAAGATCGTCAATGAAAATAAGAAAAAGGGAAGGGGAAAAGACAGAGCCTTGTGGCACACGGTCAATGTATACTCATCTACACCAAATCGTATAGTGCGATCTCTGAGGATATTACACCAGCATATTACCGCCGTCGTCATTTGCCATGCCATTCCGCCTCAGGTGCAGAAGGCACATAGGGCTCCGATGACTGTCGGTCTCTTCAAGTCGTGACGAATACTCCTCCGTCATCGGGTAGGCCCGGAATATTCGATTCGGATGTTCCTGATATCTCAGGAGGTGATTGATGGCCTATGCCGTCATAAAGCCGTCAATGCGAGCCACGCAGGCACCATCATAGACTGCGCGGCAACTTTGTCTCTTAAAATATCCCTCGTCTGTTCTCTGCCTCCTAGGACCCTGGCAGTACACCAGTATCCTTTTCTCCAGCACCCTGGTTCTCTCCATCTGGTGAGACGATATCGTGGACCAAACGGGAAAAGCATATGCCAAAGAAGCCAGATCTGATTGTAAATTGTAAGTTTGTCTTTTTTGCTCAGGCCCCTCTCTTAGCGAGCGTCCAGAGCACCAAGTGGAGCGCGGCTCTACCCTTTCGAAGGATCTCGTCCACATGTTGCATATTTTCCTAAAATACTACCCCTAGTTACTTCAGAGTTTCAGTGCTGTGGATATGGTCATCGTCGATGCTGATGTCGTTCTTATTGCCTTTGAAAACGATTGACCGGCATTTACCGACATTCAGATCTAGTCGCCATTATTCAAATAGCCGGACAGTTCCTCGAGTTACGAGTTCAAATGGCGCTCTGCCACTTTAGCCCTTGAATGTGTGTTTGCTATCAGGATGTCATCCGCGTAAATGACGAATAGGTCATCCTCTGCCAATACGGGTATATCTGCTAAGTTGATATTAAATAGGACAGGGCCTTGCTCTGCTTTTGGCCCTCGGACATGCGGCTGCTATCAGGATATCAACCGCGTTAATGAAGAGCAGGTAATTCAAAGTTCGGCCCGACCGAACTTAATGCCTTTTTACTTTATTTTTTTTTTAAATACCATAAATTTTCTTACACTTCTCTCGTTTATTGCTTTGTTTGATCTTATTTGCTTACAATTCACTAACATTACCATTAATTTCACTTCGAACGGTGCTAACCTAGTAAATTGGAAAACCAATTTCTCTGCGGAGCATAACATGTTGGCTTAGTTATCCATAAAACATCAACAGATAATCGCAAAATATCACCCATATCGAAAGAGCACTTTCGTCGAACCTGAGCGCGATTTTTATTTGCTCTCAAATCCTCGGCTTCCCAACGGGTGGCTCCTTCTGCCTTGCTTGAACGTGACATGGCAATACTGAGTTGAGGTTCGGCACGGAGAGCGGAGGCATATGGGCCGGAGGTGGTAGTATCACCATTATCATTGAAATAGTACTCCTTTCGGGTGGAATTTGTCTCAACAATTGTCACAGGTTGCTGTTGATCACCAAACGAACGGGCGTAACGTATTTGAGGTAAACCAAAGGGATTCACCTGCAAAGGATTAGGGCTGGTATATTGATAGCCACCACCTAGCTGGGCTGGCACTGGTTGATATAATCCTCCATTTGAGGGCAAAGAAATTTGTGGTTGTCCGAAAAGAGGATTTTGTGGAATTCCTGGATTTATGAAGGGTTGCAATACTGGTTGGCCCTGATAGTTGGGTTGCAGTGGAAATGGATTTTGTCCCTCAATATTTTGAGCTAAGCCTCCGAATTGTTGTTGTGTCAGACCTCCTGTATAATGACCACCACCATGTTGCAGTTGTTGATCCAAATAATTGTGACCGTTCTCAATGGGCAAAGTGGGAGTGGGGGCAATGGGCCTGGTTGGCCTTAAGGTGGAGGTTGAAAATTGTGTCTCCGAACATTCTTCTTGTATCAATTCCAAAAGAAAACCGCTGGATGGTATGCCAGAGTAACCCATTCTCATGCGTATCTTCTTGTGTCCATGATAATTCCAAAATCCCGTGTAAACATTGTCCGAATGGCAACCACAAAAACGCTGATTGTCAATTTCAATGTAGTCATCGGTGCAAGTGTTGCGCGAAGATGCGATGGCCGGTAGGCCAATATTGCCCTCCACCGAACCGGTGCCATGGTAACTTTGTCCAAAATCAAAAAATTTGAATTCCACTCTAAGGCGGCAGACATTGCCAGAATGCTTTTGTATGCGGAATTCACAATCTCTTCTATTCACTGGCAAGAGATTGCTGAAAATGGTGCGAGGAAATCCGGGACTGGAAAGATAGAACCGTTTTTGCTGAAATGCCGAAGTGCAGCATTCATCCAAAGCTCGGCCATTGCCATCAATGGCACGCAGATAACTGCTGGTGGGCCAAGAACCCACATATTGATCTCTGGAAATGGGCAAGTAATTGTTGCTGCTGCCTACTACATAGGAAGGCTGAGTGGGGTAGAGCAATTGTGGCTGTTGCTGCTGTTGTTGCTGCAGCTGCTTTTGTTCATTGTTAGTGGTGCAGGGTTTCTCCAATGTGTTTTGTGTATTGGCCAAATAATTTTGCTGTTGTACTGCTGGCGCTGAGGGCAAATAGTAGCCACCTATTGCAGGATAAGGCGGCGAAGGTAGGGGTGTGGCATAGTTTATAGCAAATACCGGAGGCAAAGGATACACTTGATGTTGCTCCTGACCTGTAAAGTTCCGGAATAAATCCATAATCTGTGTTTGAGGTGGCCTTAGGTGATTGATTGGGGCAGTCACCGTCACCGTGTCATCATCATCCTCATTGTCGTCCAGTTGACGCTGCACCTCCTCTTTTTCGCAGGCCAGTCGTGTAATCAACAGCTTAAAGCCCTTGCCCGTAGACCAAGGTGATTCATCAGCATAGAAACGCAGACGCAATATGCCATCAGGCGTGTGATATTTCTTAATGCCCACCACCTGGCCACATAAAGTATCCATATCATCATCGACATTTTCCAAGCCCACTGCTAAATAATCATTCTGGCAATCCTTGGAAGCCTCCAAATAGAAGTCCAAGAACTGTACATGAAACTTGGTGGGACAGCGAAATGGAGAGCGTATTACGTAATCCCAACAGGTGCCAGCTGGATAATTATCCGGATAATTGGGAGACTCCAGAATGGTTTGTCGCGTCTTGTAGACACCCGTGAGAGCACATTTGGGTATTTCATCATGGGTATGGCCCCATGCTAAGGATATCCACCATATGCTTGCCAAATGGTAAAGCAAAAATTTCATTTTCAACCTTTCTTTCTCGCCAAGATTTCACTTTTAAAGTTTAGCGCTGGACTTTGAGAAAGAAGTAAAACAAAAACAAGAAGAAGCGCTGCGATGTTTCAAGTGTTTCGTTTCTGAATTCCGGAAAGAGACTGGTCTAAAGTTTCATTCAATTTTCGGGTCATTGAGTGTAGCCGCCTTTTTTCCATGCGCCAATATTGTCCACTAAGGTGTGAAATTGTTTGTTTGCCTTTGTGTTTAAGAAAGAAAACAAGGCATACATGCACACATTCCATCAAAAAACATCTTCGAAAACAATTTAGGGTTTTGTTTTACTAAAATAAAACAAAAAAAAACTGCTCAAAAATACTCGAGGGCAGATACAGAAATGTTGCTGAACACTGGGCACAGTAGGAAGCAATTCCAAAGCATCAAAAGAGCCACCATGGAATCTATTATACGACTGATTTCTATAAAAGTTGATTGATTCGTTTGCCATTTCCCCATGTGTTTGATATTCACATCAAACACATGGGGAAATGGCAAACGAATCTCTCGATATGATTAAGAATTGGCTTTGAACTTCGTTAAGAGGTCAACTTGGAAATATAAGCCTTCTTGTAAACGAAAGCGAAAGCATTGCTGTTTGTATTCAAAAAAAAAGTATAAAGAGAAAAAAAAATACAATTGCAACCAAGCTTGATTCAAAATCTATTCAGGTGGCAATGTAGTGAGAAGTTCATCCCTAACATATGCATTGGTTCGCAATTTTTCATGTATTTTATATCGCACAATAGGTTGGGTTAAATTCAATCCAAACCTTCTACACCTATCACCACTATTTCACCATACCTAATAAGACGACTATAATTCTTATGGACTTAAGTGGATAATTTTTAGTAGAAGTTTCAGAGGTCATACCTACAACATTTTGAGCCCATTCAGAGAAATCCATTTCTAAGGCCATCAAACCGATTACTTTGGAAAAGTCACTGCACAAGAAAGAATCTGGAAACAGATGCAAATTGTGTGCCCAGCGATTGATATCTGATTATGCTGGTATCCTCCTTCTGCATACTCAGAATGAGGTCTATGGCTAAAGTACAACAAGGCAACAGGAGCCGATGGATTGCCGAGTGAAGTATTTAAGACCGACGGTGTCACGAAGATAGGTATATGCATTAACATGTCTACGCAATGTCAACAGAAAACAACTGCAATTGTGGGGTCTTTCTAAGATAGTTGTCATATTCGAGAATCGAGGCAATCGGCCGAAGAAAAATCCTGCATGACCGGGGAGATTTGCAACATTGGGTAAGAGCAGTCTTTATAAGAGAGCAAGTCGTAAAAAAAACGGAAGTTTATTGGGATGTGTATTACACACCGCTCAAGGAATACAATAAGATTACCAGAGCGGCAAAACGAGCCTCCTGGAAGCATGTTTTAAATACAGAAAGATCTGCGATTAGGGTCTGAAGCCCATCAAATGAGCTTTTTATAACCTCCACCATTGAATGGAGGCCAATCGCCATTCCGTTTGTAACTCATCGAAATATTAATCTGGGACCCAACAACGTATATATGTATATTTTCTTGATCGTCTTGGCATTCTAAGTCGATTTAGCCATGTCCGTTTGTCCGTCCGTCCGTTTGTCGAAAGCACGTTAACTTCCAAAGGAATAAAGCTAGGTGCTTAAAATTTTGCACAAATGCTTCTTATTAGTGCAGGTTGGTAAAGATTGTAAACGGGCCAAATCGGTTCATGTTTTCGTATAGCTACCATATAAATCGATCTCGGATCTTGACTTCTTGAGGCCCTAGGGGACGCAATACTTATCCTATTTGACTAAAAACAGTGACAGGTATGATCTAAAATGGTCCATAACCTGATATTGCTCCCATATAAAGGGTTCTTACGATTTGATTACTCGAGCCTCTGTAGGGTGTAATTCTTATCCGATTTGGTAGAAAGTTGTCACAATGACTTCTTCAATGATCTCCAACATACGCTCCAAGTATGGTCTCGATTTCCCTATGCAGTTCTTAACAAAGAGGGGCCTGTGAGCAATGCAAAACTATGTGGCCTAATTTAGACCTGAAGAGGTTTAATGTCCACTGTCATTGGCTAAAACAGACGTCTAAGTCATTGTATCCGTCATGACAGATCATTGTCTAATCGGAAAATATGCTGACTGACTGAAGGGTGGCTGCAATGACTTTTGCAGAAGCTGTGAGAACATCGAAGAAGAAGAGACTATGTGTGTGTCCCGCACTAGCAGTCAGAAGGAGTTCCACTTAAGGTTTTCATTTCTTTGAGAACCTGTCTGTTATTGGGCTTTTTAAAACGATCTGGATGGTTCAACGGTATGAACTAGAAGGCATCTTCCTTCTTCTATTTCTGTGGTATCACAATGAACGAAAACGTCTAAGTGAGTCTGATGGCAGACTGCTTCTTAAACCTAACCTAACGTAATGCAATTCTTGAGCCACTAGAGGTGAAATTTTGAAATTTTGCGCAACATCTTCTTCTATGACCTTCAACCTATTCTCCTAAAACGGTCTGCATCGCTCCATAATCTGCCACAGATCCAATATAAACCGATCTCTCGATTATACTTCTTGAGCCTCTATAGCGCTTTCCTGATATTTGCACAATGACTTCTCCTAAGATCTCCATCATCCAAATCATGTAAGCTCGAATTGGTCCATAAACTGATATAGCTCCGATAGCGTAGCAATTCTTATCCATTTTCCTTTGTTTGCCTTTAAAAAGATACCGGACAAAGAACTTGACAAATTATATCCATGGTGAAGGGTACATAAGATTCGGCCCCGCCGAACTTATCACGCTTTTACTTGTTATGGTTTCTAATAGTAATGACAAGTACTATCCATCTGTATCTGTAGATGTATCTCCTATATATTTGAAAAAATAAGTCAAAGAACGTATCAAATGCGATCCTTGGTGGAGGGCCCGGCCGAAAGAAGGGTTGTATTTATTTTGTCATTCTGTTTCCAACACATCGGAATATTCATTTTCAATCTTACAAAGTAAATATTTTTTGTCGTCGTAAAAGTTTAAGATGATCTAGCCATATCCGTTCATGCATCTGTTCATCTATCTGTTGAAATATTGCTACAGTCTTTAAAACTGAAGACTTTTAGTTGAAACTTTGCACAGGTTTTTTTGCCTATAGATTGGCTATATCGAAGATTGGCTACATCGTACTATATCATGATTTAGCCGATATGTACCCATCTCCGGGTTTAGGGTCGTAGGTTCATAAAAACCTCATTTATAACACGATTTCGCTTGAATTTAGGCCGAATATATTCCAGATTGAACTATTGTATATTTCGATATAGCGATCTCCCAATTTAATGTCTAAGGACCGTATAAGCCACATTTATTACCCGATTTTGCTGAAATTTGGCACATTGAGTTGGGTTAAGATCCGCGTTATCCGAATGTTGGTGTCGAATATGGTCTATATCTAATCAGAGCCGCCATATAAACCGAGCTCCAGATTTTAAATGTTAGGCCCACAAAGTCAAATTTATTGCCCGGTTTTGCTGAAATTCTACACAGTGAGCTGTTTGGCAAATATGGTAAAGAGCGGACCATTTTTGAGAATATCCCCCATATAAACTGATATCCCGGTTGAAGGTCTTTCTCCCATAAGTGGCCTATTACTTAGCTATATTGAATCCCTTTACATCCATCGCAAATATCGCGCAAATATGATCATGTATGGATATAACTGTCAAATATATATCGATCTCCCTATTTACGGTCTTGAACTTATGTAAGACCCATCAATTACCCGATTTCAATGGAACTTGCTAATTTTGCCCATTAACAAAACTTCTCATATATCAATGAGTGCAGTCCGATTCAAGTTTAAACTTAATGATAAGGGGCCACCTTTTTATGGCCAAGTCCGAAGGGCGTGGCGCAGTGAAAACCACCGATGAATTTTTTTTATGGTTTCGCCAGGATTCAATTTCAGCGTCATAGGCGGACATGCTAACCTATGCGCTACGGTGGACTTCAATAGAACTTGGAACAGTGCATATTACGATTTAACTACTACGGAGTTAATAAATGAAGCATATATCACCAGACTTTGACGAAATGATTTTTATATAAATACTCGAGATGGTGTAAAGTTCGGCCGGCCGAACTGATTGCCTTTTTACTAGTTTTAGTAAAATGCAATTGATCGACACGTTATTCCGTACTTATTGAAGCCATACCCACTGTGCGTTGACAACAATGCTTCGATTCATCTCCAATATTGCACGTTTTATGAAATGAAACTTAACAATTACTTGCCTTATAACAACTTCATATTTCCGGCCAATTAAGAGTTAAACAAGAATATTGGCACTTAGTTTGAACTGGCCGAATTTTGTACACCCTTTCAAAATAAAGGAAAATTTTGATGAAGATTTGCATTTAAAGTAGTTAAGATGTTTAAATGGATCGTAAGAAAAGGGTTAATATAGAGGATATCCAATAATGAACCCATTTGATCTAAGCCACAAAATGTGTAAACAATATACAATTTGTTTCCTTGATCAAATGATTACGAGTCCAAGAGACAAAATTCTGAAATTCATTATGAAAATGTATGTGCAGACTTTCCACTTAATCTGAAGAGCGATTTGCTAGAGGATTAAAAATTGTAAAATGGAACATGGGAAATTTGAGTTGGCCTCATTGTATTCTTCATTGCTCCTAACCAACAAGAAGAATATATACAAGATCCGCTGACCGAAGGGCGGACAGTATGATATTTAAGCAACCTAATAACTGTATTTACTGAATAAGGTCTAATGTCAATACTTCGAGTTGTTACAGTCCATGGTAGAATCATATATTGATTATATCGTGTTACAGTCGAAATGACTAGGTTTGTGTGCATCATTCCAGTGGTGCTGGTTACCAAGTTGTAGCATAACACATAGTTATACATATCTTCAAAATAATACAAAATATTTGGAGATCTAAATGAAAGCCCCAACCTTTTGTTTTTGGGATTTGTGAGGTTGAACGTTCTTACCATCTAACTATTTCCAACAAGTTCAATAAGCAAGGTCTGCTTATTTTCAGTAGATTGGTGATTTTATTAGCCTGGGATTTTAACAGCATTATAAATACTCACACCGACACTTTTTTTACTGTATTGAATAATAGTAATCAATGATCTTCACCGAATTGATCACAAATGTTACAGCTTTTCCGCCTCTCCTCAAGTGTTCCAGCAGCTCTTGAATTTCTCAGCGTCATGCAATTAATCAGCCAAGCGCCATTGGTTTATTAGTCACGGAGGAGTCATGATCCATCCCACAATTACAAACAAATAAACACTTTCGCTTTTGGCCCATTGACAATTTGTATGCACTTCAGATGTATGTACATGTTGTTGACTGCAATATCCGTTGAATAATTTGTTTGGTGATTCTTTTGTTGATTTTTTGTTGCTGTTTTATTTTTTTGTTAAGTAATATATTGACTGAGTTTTATTTAAAACAAAATGAGACACATTGAAAGATTGATAAACTAAATTGGAGAACAACTTATTACCATATTAGTATTATGCAAGATTATCATATTTAATGGACAATACATTTTACAATAATGCCAATTAATAAGCTACAGTTCAACGAAAAATTTAAGAAAATTAACTAACTACAGTGTGATGATTAGAGTGATCAGATTTTATGATCAATGTTATAGGTGGAGAGTCATTCAAGCGAGGAGCAATATTTAAGAAAAAAGCTAACATGGAAACAAATTGTAGAATTTAAAATTTCAACACAATTTTCTATAAATTTGTGTGAATTTTGCAAATAATTTTATTTTTTTGTGTCCTCTTACAGGTTTAAAAACGGCTGAACTAATGTTTTAAAATGTTTACAAATCATATACAAAAAGGGTAATTTCTTTTTTTTTTTAATTCTTAGAAAGGACGGACATTTCTTCTACACCAACTTTCATAGAAACCTGATCTTGGTGATGGATGAGGACATGCAGAGTAGAGAAGCTACTATGCAATTGAAGAAGGATAATAATCGTAAATATATTACAAAACAAGTAGGGAAGGACAAAAGGCGGGCGGTGCCGACTGTATAATACCCTACACCTACCCTATAAGTACAATGTGGGAGCTATATCCAATTCTGAACCAATTTTCAGATGGGTTATTAAACAATTCAGATGGTTTATTAAACAATCCGTATCAAATTTCGAGCAAATATGTTCAAACTGTAATAACTACGGTTGACAAATGAGAACATTAAGGCAAATCAGCCAAAATCTGACGAATATATATATGGGAGCTATATCTAATTCTGAACCGATTTCGAGCATCAGATATTGTGGTAGTCGTCGAGGAAAGCGTTGTGCAAGATTGGCAAGATTGGTCAATAAATGCGCTTGCAGTGGTTCTTGGAGTGAAAATCGGCCGATATACATATATGGCAGCTATATCTAAATCTGGGCCGATTTCTATAAAACTAACCAGTAATGTCGAGAGTCAGGAGGAAATTCCTCCTGCCAAATCACGAGAGAATCGGGGAACAAATATTTCTTAAAATCGGACGACCATATATATGGGAGCTATACCTAAATCTGAACCGATTTCGAGCAAACTTCTCAGATATTGTAGTAGTCGTCGATGAAACCGTTGTGCAAAATGTTAGCAAGATTGGTCAATAAATGCGCTTGCTGTGACTCCAAAAGTTAAAATAAAAAGAGCGATATATATACATGGGAGCTACATCTAAATCTTAACCGATTTTCATGAAATGCACTAGTAATGTCGAGAGTCGAGAGAAAATCCTTCGTGCCAAATTTCAAGAGAAGCGGTTTACAAATGACCATTTTATTGCATTATTACTGCAAATTGAACGTAAATATATATGGGACCTATATCCAAGTCTGAACCGATTTTTTCCAAGTTCAAGTGTTGGCCGAAAAACATGTCTGCACCAAATTTCAAAACGATCGGATGAAAACTGCTACCTGTACTTTGTACACAAATTAACATGGACAGACGGACATGGCTAAATCGAATCAGAACGTTTCGTTCCGTTTATAGTGAGGATAGGTACCCTTATAAATTTGGCCTTAGCTAAGTTTATTTGCTTTTTGGTGATGAGGAATTTTAGGCGAGGAGGATTTTTAAGCAGCAGATCCCCGAAACCTGCCCCCTTTGACGAGTTTTTTGAGAAAGGTCGGCCCTCCCGAGACCTTGCGGCGAATTTTGAGATTAAATTCGTATTCTACTCCCAATACCCTCCTATTTGAGTCTCATATTGTTCCTTTTTTGAGGCAGATCCCTAAGACCTGACCCCATATTTTCATACAAATGTCGTATTCTACTTTAAAATACCTTTCATTTGAGTCCCATATTGTCCCGAGCTGTTCACTTTATATTTTGAGTTGTACTTTTTGTTCTTAGCTCCTAGCCTTAAATTTTAAACTTTAATCTGTAATTTTTTTTATACTGCATTTATATGAGTGTTTTTTTTTTAATTTCATTTATCATGGTCTCTTCTTATTATTTTTTTTCTTATATTTTAAACTGTATTAAAAAATTTTAATTTTTAATTGTTGTTGTTGTGCAATTCATTGCCAGAATTTCTCACTGATGGCAACGTACAATGGCAACTGTCATAGAATTACTATTCATAGAAAAGTTCGTTCAACTAGCATTTAATTCAAGTCCACTTCAAAAAGGTGCTAATTTGCAAACGAACAACATTACCCAGCAAATGAAAGAACCTTTACATACCATTAAAGACTTCTTTATTGTATACTCCTCAACCCAGAGACTAACAATCATTTCTTACTCATAACCAAAATAATACTTAAATATTTCTCTTGCTAACGAGGAAGACAATTCATCAACTCCATCACATAATGCCAACCAAACCATCTACAAATGGCTGACAAGATCTTTGCGAGCCAATTGAGCATAAATGGTGCCATGTGGCTTGTCTACGGGAATAAAGACTTCGTTGTTGTCACCGGGTACCACAGTCTGGAAGGGTTTAGTATCGAAATTGAAATAATGCTTGTTGGGCATAGTCATTGAAATGACCGATACATGGGGCAGTGTGTCTAAAACCTCTTTCTCCGTCAAATAAAGGGTATGTTGGACAGAGGGTGATGCAACGCCCACTTCTGTATCGCCAGCAAATTTCCTCATGATGGTATTCCTAACCACATTCCATGAATGACAGAATTTCACATTATCAGTATAGGAGTACTCCCAGGAACAATCGACAACTGTGCTGAAAATGCGATCATGTTGATCGGGCAAGGAACGGAATTCATCATCCACAAAGTTAACAAATGATGATTTGGTGGTTTTCAGGACCCGCAAGCCACGAATGCCACTTATGACAGTCTGTTTGGGTTCTATAGAAAGGAATAGATAATGTTAGCCTACAAATTCTTCAATAGAAAACTTATTGTCCTACCAGTTCTCCTTAGGACCACATCACAATAGCGGATTTCGGTGGGAGTGAACACAAATGCATGATTGTGTTTGGCCTTGGTAAAATTGCAATCTTGACCGTTGGATCCAACACAACCCATTTGTTCGGCGCTGACTCTTTGCCAGGGATATTCCTCTACATGAATGTGCGCTTCCTCAACATGGGCATATTTTTGTAGGAAATGCCTGGCAAGAAGCAAAGCAAATTTTTCAGGATTCTCAACACCATATTTCTTGGCTAATATATAAACGGTGTTCTTTTGCGAATCGGTGGCCACGATATCGGAGTTATCACCTGATGAAATGAAAGAGTAAGTAAAAACATTAAAATTCCACAATTGTAACAAAAAATTTCACAATTTTCACAAGGTACAGGAGACAGGGCTCCCGAAATGAAATTCAAGTCCAACATTTTGATTCTAGTGGTGAATTTTCAGCCAGTAACATACGACCTCTACTTACCATGGAAATAATCCTTTTTGCTATACAACTTCAAATGGCTTCCAACTTCAAATTCCTTTATCGAATGCACTGCGCCATTCCTCTGAACATGCAAAATTTTGACAGCATCTTTGCCATATCCATAATCGGATATCGAATACTGATGTGGTGCTTCGCTATCGTGGAAGCTTTTGCCTTTTCCTGTTGGCTTTTGTAGTGGGCGAGCGAACATTTTGCCGGCGATAGAAAATCCTTTGTATTCCTTACTTCAAATGTAGCTGTTTTGCAATCCGACTTAAGGAGTACCGGCTCTGATTTTACAATTGGAGCGCACAGTTTGAACTATTTCAACTCAGTCGAAGACTGATTATGTTCCCAAACTAACACGGTCCCTTTATATGTTCTAAGCGATTACGCATCACAGCTCAGAGGGCAAATCTCCTTCGCCCAATGTCAGGGTAATCTCTTTTACTGGATGTTATCACACAATTGTTTTTCTCTCAGATTTTATTATCTTCAATGAAATTTAGATAACATGTAATTTAACACCGTCTATAAAGTGAATTCTTCAATTTCATCAGATGCGCTTAAATACGCAGAAGAGCTGCGGTGTTGCTAGGGGAAGTGACCGAATTATAGTATCTCACGTCATTCAAATGAAGTCATAACTAACAGCCAACCGTAATTGTTATGCAAAATGTGCTTAAAAATATTGCAACGGACATAAATCGTTAAAAGAGATTTTCAGATATGAATAATTCTGCATAGTTTATGTGTCGAGGAAAGTTTTCCAACCCAAAATTTTTAATCAAAACATATTTTGAAATGAATTGAAATTTAAACTAAAGTACTAAGGCTGGAAATATAAGTTACCCACATTGGCACAGTATGTCTCCTTGGCAGGAAAGAATGTTCCATTTACTGAAAGTGCAAAATACATGGGTATTTAGGTGGACGAGAAATTGAACTTTAAATCAAACATTTTTGAAAGGGAAAGAAAAGCAAACCATGCCCTTTACACCTGCAAGAGAGAGATTAGCAAAAGTTGGGGATTTTAAACCGCCTCTCATGCTCTGGGTATATACTGCTATTATCCTACTATAATGCTATATGGTATTGTGGTCTGTTGCACGTAGCGTCAAAAATCCACCCACTCTTCAATACTCAGTCGGATCCAAAGGATGGCTTGCTTTTACATGAAAGCAGTACTCATCCTCAGGATGAGTCTATCCGATGCACTGAATGTAATGCTACACCTAATACCGCTGGACATTGTGGTTAGACAAATTGCTGCCACCACTGTTGTAAAACTAAGGGAACTTTCTCTTTGGCCATACGGCGGCTACGGACATTATGTTATACTTGATAAAAAGCCCGATGTTCCATGCAGTGTGGATTACACATTGCCTGAGCCGCTTTTTGATTAAAAGTACTGTACTACTATGCCGGATGGAACAGATTGGAACTACGATATCCCCGGTAATATAAGTTACATAGACTTTTATACGGATGGTTCCAAACTAGATAACAAGGTGGGCATTGCAGTGTGCTATGAGTACTCTGGTCGTATCAAGAAGTTTACCCGAACCACTGTAGTGTGTATCAAGCGGAGATCCTTGCAAAAAAAGAAGTGATGGAATGGCTAAGACACAATGTCATAACGACGATTGCCATAAAAATCTTCTTAGATAGCTAGGCAGCCATTAAATCTCTGGGGAACATGTTTCTGAATTCGAAAACTGTCCCAGAGTTCTCAACTAGACGGCTGAACAGTTCAAAATTCATATGTTCTGGGTGCCGAGCTACAGAGATATCCCAAGGAATTGTAACGCAGACGACTTTGTAAGACTAATGAACTATCTTACACATCCCAGGGGAACTGGGGTCTGTGGGTATACATCTAACGACATGTAAGCTAAGCCTTCAGGATCTAGCCCGAAGGGCAACGTATGTCAGATGATCACAAAGTGAGGGTTGTACACACTCCAACATTATGTGCCCTAATTTATCCTTACTGTAGCTGGCTGGAACAGATGTCTTAGTCATTGTGTGTGTCATGACAGTACACTGTGTGATCGGAAAACATGGTGACAGACTGTAATGACTTTTGCAGGAGCTGTGAAGACGTGTAGGAGAAAGAAACTACACTGAAAAAGAGTATCGTATTATGTAGTAAAATATGTACTCAAATATGTTAAAAAATTTTATTACGCTTTATACAGATTTTCTCTTCTACTATAAAAATTTTCTAATTTACGGGTACATATCCTGTTATCAAAGAAATTGCATTAGTTCATATATTTAAAGTGGGTATGTAAATTTGCTAACACATTTTTCCTTACAACCAGTTGAAAAAAAAAATTTTAACTCAATTTCAAAAATCAAGGGAAAATTGCATCCTAAATTGTAATCTGGGACATACCAAAAAAGAATTTTGTATGGGAAAAAATTTTTGTTGTTGTTGTTGTAGCCATATTTCCATGTGGATGTGAAGCAAGCTCGTCCCGGTCCAAAGGACCGACGCCCACGGGAACAACGTGGCCATTGGTTATTTAAAGGCGCCAATAACCAGCATTGTCATATTAAGCATCGTAGGCACTCAATATTTGTGAAAGAGCCGGTGCCGTCCGGCCTCTCACTGAAACTCTCCGCTCGATATCGCTGATTGTCCGCGACTGCCGTTGCACCTACTCCGTATGCAGCATTCCACTATCCGCATCCGTAACACCACACAGATCGGACCTCAATGTTCCAGCCTGTGTGGTGCTCACAGCTATCTCGTGCCGTGTAGCAAATTCTAAACCCCACATTGCAATGGTCAGTAAAAGTCCTGTTTGAGAGTGCGATGGACCCCAAGAGACTTGGCCCCAAAAGCGAAAGACAGTTTCCTGCTCTACTCCTAAAGATCTTACATTTAAGATTCATATTGCCATGGTCGATAAATATGTCCAATTTGAGGATTGGAAGTGGGCTGACCCATGAAATACTTGGTGCCACAATTCGACATCAGATTCGGTTTCAACTCTCAAATCCCTTTAACTTGATTCCCATATTGTAGTGATAGGTCTATAAATCCGTTTGGCGACCCAGGCACCTCATCCCAGATTTTGATACCAAATTTTTGTTTTAAAAAAATTTGTTTCCTTTTCTAAAATTTTGACAACATCTTAACTAATAAGGTTTTTTTTTCCAAAATTCTTTTTTCAATAGAAATTGTTTGTATTTCTAACTATTTTTATCTTTGGCAAGATTGACACTCAAACTACTTTCAAGACCTATTGTTAAGGCCCGTCTTAGGTTGGGAAAGTTAAAAAATAATACCGCAACGAAATTCCTATATTTTATTTCTCTTTATTCAAAGGAACGATAGGTTGTCATAACAATGATAAATGCTGTATGATCAATTTTGACCACTCTGCACTCTCTCAGTTCATGTTGGCTTCTTCAAATTAGCACCATCTACTGGCTATTTACAATTGGATAAACTAAATCTAATTGAAAACAACCAGTAGATGGCGCTTTCGATATGAAGTTATATAGCCTATTGTTCCTTTCAGTCCACATGGTTTATGGGGCTTAGACAAATATTTTGAGGAGTTACAAACGGAATTTTTTATACCCTCCACCATGGAGGGTATAAAAAAAGAGAGTATTTCACACATACAATCTCAATTTCATTTTGGGCATCGCTGAACTATAGGTTACATACATACAAACAAAGCTCAACACTTTGACTTTTATATATGAGATAAGGACAATTTTTTGCTAAGTGCATTTTCTTATCATCACACCTTCTTGTCTGCATTAATAAAATGTGTCTAAACCAACTGTAGGAGGTGTATCATTCACAAACAATTGTAGAAGCTCTTTATTGTTTTAGTTACCTCTAAACAGTAAAGATTAGGCTACGAAATTTTATGAGAACTTTTTGTATACTGTAGAATGTTTGAGACGCAACTTTTTGATAACAGTGATTTTTACGTAATTTACCAAAACAAATCTTTTGCATTAAGCTATGTTCACGCTTGCACAACCAGAGATATGGCCGCCGTCAAAATAATAATATTTGTTATGTTAATAGGATTCAGGGTCGAAGGGTTTTCAAGGACAAAAGTCCATAAATTTGGTAATAGCAGTATATTTTTACCCACAAACTATGAGGGAGTTTTTCGATGTCGTCATTCCGTTTGTAATGAATGAACATATTCATCTCGCACTCAATGCAGTATGTATGTTTCTTCTTATTGTAAGAAGATTTAGCGATATCAGTTTCTCTTTCTGGACTTCTGTCTATTATCTTTATAAAAAAATTTACGAAACAATTTAATGGAATATGATATAAGCCCCTACGACAATATAACCCCCTTTAAGATTTTTTTCCGATTTAACTTCTTGTGCTCAAAGAGGGTACACTTTCAAGCAATTTCGATGAAATTAGGGCGTTCGTAGTAATAGCTCCCAAGTTTCATAACATTCCGACAAAGAAATACGACACGTACCTTGATCACAAGAATACTTGAACTAACAGACGGACAACCAGACAGACAGATGGACATGGGTTATTGAAACAAGGAAGTGATTATTTCATTCAATATTTTAAGTTGGTAATCGTTACTGAGAATGCAAGAAAGGACGTTAGGAACACTGATATCAAAGCCACCCCCCCGACTATTGCCACACACGTGAAAAATAAAACGTTTGAAATATTTTTCCGGAAAACAAGTCGGTTTTATTAGTTATATTTTTATAGTAACTATTTAAAACTTACACCTCTACAGATACAGGGTATTATAACTTAGTGCATTTGTTTGTAACACCCAGAAGGAAAAGAGCTAGACCCATTAATAAGTATACCGATCGACTCAGAATTACTTTCTGATTCGATTTAGCTATGTCCGTCTGCCTGTCCGTCCATCTGTTTGTCTATGTTAATTTATGTACAAAGTACAGGTCGCAATTTTCGTCCGATCGTCTTAAAATTTGTTCAGGCATGTTTTTCGGCCTAGAGACGAAGTCTATTGAAAATCGGTTCATATTTGGATATAGCTCCCATATATCTGCTCGTCCGATTTGAACTAATATTGCAACACGTTAAGAAAAAAGGCTGCTGAAAATAGCAAACACTGTCTACTGACTATAAGCAGATAAGTTTGCTGCGTTTTAAAGCCTCCACAATAGGATGGGGGTATACTATTGGGTACCCCAAAAAGTAATTGCGGATTTTTCATATAGTCGGCGTTGACAAATTTTTTCACCGCATGTGACTCTGTAATTGCATTCTTTCTTCTGTCAGTTATCAGCTGTTACTTTTAGCTTGCTTTAGAAAAAAAGTGTAATAAAAGTATATTTGACTAACGTTCATTCTAAGTTTTATTAAAAATGCATTTACTTTCTTTAAAAAAATTCGCAATTACTTTTTGGGCATAATTTCGTCATTCTGTTTGTAACTCCTCGAAATATTTGTCTTAGACCCCATAAGGTATACATATTTTTGATCGTCATGATAATTTAAGTCGATCTAGCCATGTCCGTCCATCTGTCTGTCGAAAGTACGCTAACTTTCGAAGGAGTAAAGCTATCCTTGAGCCTCTAGATGGCGCAATTCCTATCCGATTTGGCTGAATTTTTGCACGACGTGTTTTGTTATGACGTCCAACAACTGTACCAAGTGCGGTTTCAATCGGTCCATAACCTGATATAGCTGTCATATAAACCGATCTTGGATTTTGACTTCTTGACCCACTAGAGGGCGCAATTCCTATCCGATTTAGCTGAAATTTTGCATGAGGTGTTCTGTTATGACTTCCAACAACTGTGTCAAATATGGTTCAAATCGGTTCATAACCTGATATAGCTGCCATATAAACCGATCTGGGATCTTGACTTCTTGGCCCTCAAGGAGCCGTAATTATATCCGATTGGGCTTAAATTTAGTGCAACGACTTCTCCCATGACCTTCAATATACGAGTCCAATATGGTCTGAATCGGTCTTCAGACTGACATAGCTCCCCTATAAGCCGATCTCCCAATTTTACTTCTTGAGCCCCTAATAGGCCCAATTCTTATTCGATTTAGCTGAAATTTTACACATACTGTGGTCTCCAATACTCAATTCAAATAGCATAGCAATTCTTTTCTTGTATCCTTTGTTTGTCTAAAAAGAGATACCGGGAAAGAACTCGACAAATGCTATCAATGGTGGAGGGTATATAAGATTCGGACCGGCCGAACTTAGCACGCTTTTACTAGTTTTTGTTTTTTTTTTTTGCGGTTAAGGATGAGTAAATGCTTTACACATGTGACGACTACGTCTGTCGCCTTATGCCGGACTTCGTTATCAAAGGTACCGGCTAAAAACCCACCCTGTGTCTTCGCTGGGGAATAATTCCGGGACCGCTTTCGCATTACTTCTAGGTGGACCCCATATCTGGGGATTAGCCATATCATATTCATTGTGCCTGCGTCCAGACCTCCGCATTCATACTCTACGCCACTGCGCCTAGGTCTACCTTCTTCCTGCGCAATGCTTGTTCGGCTTATCTCATCACCGCCTCCGTCTTCCTGTCGTCTTCCAGCATCCTCTGAACTATTGTCTCAGGCAAAACGCCACAAATCGCTGTTTCCAATTCCCTGCGTCTTTCAGGCCAGCGCTCACAGTGAAAGAATATGTGTTCCACATTGTATGCAACTTCTAACTCGTCATAAATGCACCTGCTTGAGGAGAATTTGCCCATCCGATGCAGGCATTTCCGGAAGTAACCATGGCCTGTCAACAGCTGTGTGACGTAATAATTGACGTCGCCGTGCGTATCTGTCGCCGTATCTCTCCACATCTGTACATCGGATATTAGTCGTCGCGTCCACCTTGCCCGATTCTCATTCGTTCACCTTTGTTGCCATATCTCGATAGTCTCCTCTCGTATGACCCGTATATGATTCATTTGAATCTCACCCTGTCCTCTAGGTACATCTAGGTGACTCCAACATAAGTCTCCTAGAAATGCAGATCAAGTGTGAGGCAGCCACTGCGGCTACGAAACTTAATGGAAGAGTGAATTGAGGATAGGAGCTAATCCCATCATCGCGGTATAATCGAGGCGACGATGAGAAACCTGTAAGGAATGGAAGAGATTTCCAAACAGATAACTGAGAAGGCACTTAAAGTCGAGTGTGGGGCACTGCTGCCAGCGGCACAGTCTTATATTGCCATCTGGAAGTCAATGCTACACGGATGGATCAAAGCTAGAGGACAGAGTTGGCCTAGCGGTCTACATTGAGAACAGAGGGACAGAGATCTATTTTCGATTGTCTGACTATAAAACGGTCCTGCAGGCGGAGTTCCGGCGATCACGGAATGCGTGAGGTGGTCTGGTGGAATGGTGTTAATGCGAGAATGACTAGTGCGAACATCATTACGAACAGTAAACTGCCCATCAGGATAAAAACAACTGGGACGGTAAGCTCACGAACTTTCCTTGAGAGTGCGAATGAGATCAACGCCCTCTCTAAGGATGTCACGATCCGCATTGTTTGTGTGCAGATTAATGGGCAATGAAATAGCAGACGATTTTGCCGTGAAGTTCAGTGGATTGTCATCAGTAAACTTGGTGAATCCGAAACCTTCCGGGCCGCGAAATCCGAGTTAAGGGAGTTCGTCGCCCACTCGCATGTAGCACTGTGGGACAGTGAAACTGTTGGTGGGGCGATGAAAACCTTATGGAGAGATTGACAAGGCGAAATTAATACTGAAGTGAAAGGGATCAGTATAGTTTTTGGTAGGGATACATAGGACAAAGAGCTCACTTATGCAGAATAGGTGCGGCAAGTTCTGGCATGTGGAGAAGATGATGAAATGCTGGAGCATTTCCTAAGTCATTAACAGTTTTCGCGGCAAACAACAACACTTAGGTGGGAACACAATACTAGACTTAAACCGACTTAGGGGCGTGGAATGAAGAATAACTATGGATTTTGTTAATTGTACGGAATTCCTTGCTTAGATATTTTCTCAAGATTACTTTATAGTATTGACAGCACACAACAAGCCTATTAGGTACAAGTCCATAGTGGTATGGGGCGGATTAATATCCGCAACCTCTTTTAAACCCCGCCTAACCTATTGTCATGTAGACCGATCTCTCGATTTAAGGTCTTGGGCCCATTCAAGCCACATTTATTATGCCATTTCGCTGAAGTTTGGCCCAATGCGTTGTGTTAGGCCCCTCGACGTTCGTACTGAATATGATTCAGATCGGGTTATATTTGGAAATAGCTTTAATGTATATCAATCTTCCGATTTAAGTTCTTGAGCCCAAAAAAGTCGCATTTATTAACCGATTCTGCTGAAATTTGGCACAGCTGTCTAAGGCTCATCAACATACCTGTTAGATATGGCATAGATCGGACCATATTGGAATATATATATATATATTGCCAGCGTAGAAAGATTTATGGGTTTGGACTTAGCATCTCTCGGAAAAGTTTTTTCGGCACAGTGATTTGTGTTAGGCTTTTATGCGTGCCCTATATGATCCAGATCGGCCTATATTCGGATATAGCTTTCATATATATCGATCTCCCGATTTCAAGTCTTGGGGTCATAAAGGCGCAATATTATTACCACTACCCCAGTAGCATTATATTATCAGCCATGACGATATGCTGACTTTACTCATTGCCATCAAGATTTGTCATATTATTAGCTCTCATAAAACAGAACTAAAATCTCTGCACAAAGATCAAAGTAAAGTCTCATTAAGTATGAAAAACAAGTCAATAAAGGCAAAATAGATGTCAAAAGAAAAATATATCATAGTCAACATAATCCCAGTTAATACTTCCATTTGATACCAACAGATTAACACTTGCAATAACCTATAAAAACAAAATTTTTATACCCTCCACCATGGGGTGGGGATATACTAACTTCGTCATTCAGTTTGCAACCCATCGAAATGTATCGCCATGACATTTTAAGTCAGTCCAGCCATGTCCATCCGTCTGTCCGTCTGTGGAAAGCACGCTAACTTTCGAATGAGTAAAGCTAGGCGCTTGAAATTTTGCACAAATACTTCATATTAATGTAGGTCAGTTGGGAATGTAAATTGGCCATATCGGTCCATATTTAGATATAGCCTCCCTACGTAAACCGATCTCAGATCTTGACTCCTTTAGCCTCTAGAGAACGCAAATATTATTCGATTTGGCTGAAATTTTGCACCACCACTTCACTTCAACATACGTGCCAAATATGGTTTGAAACGGTCCATAAGCTGATAAACCAATTTCCCGATTTTATTTCTTGAGCCTCTAAAGAGTATATTGCTTCTTCGATTTGGCTGTAATTTTGCGCAGGAACTTTTTCTGTGGTCTTAAAGATATGCGCCAAATATGGTCTGAATCGGTCCATAAGCTGACATATTGTAGCTTCCATATAAACCAATCTACCGATTTTACTTCTTGAGCACCTAGATGGTGCTTCAAGCCAAGGCGCGAATCGGTTCATAGTCCGATATAGTTCTAATAGCATAGCAATTCTCATCCATTATCCTTTATTTGCCTACAAAGAGATACCGGGCAAAGAACTTGACAATGCGGTCCATGGTGGAGGGTATGTAAAGTTCGGCCCGGCCGAACTAAGCACACCTTTACTTGTTTATCTTAACTACACTGTTCCGCAAGATAACATGTTTGCATACAAAATTAATATAGCAGCGCAATGGCAATCAAAATGCCGCGAAACGTGCCTCCTGAAAGCTTCTCTGCGAACAGGTCGACAACAATAGCATGGAACGTATTGTGAATACCATGATAAAGAGTAGGACATCCATCGAACTGATCAGATACAAACAACACGCCTATGTCAAGGAAAGGTCGGTGGAGACTGTCCTGGGCATAAAAAAGAAGAATAATTCAATGTAAAGACGTACACTTTGATGGTATGTAATGGCATCGAGTAGCCTTTTGTCAATGTAGGTACCGACACGCTGATCCAATTCTTAGACCAGTACCAGGTGGATCTGGACCTTAGAGACGTGATAAACCATAAGCTAACGAACAGGTGGATAAATTGTGGGTCGCATGACATAAAGATGAACAAAGAAGTGGCACAGAACACGACACAGGGGGCAGGTAGGGTTGGGTAGGGTGGTAGGGATGCGAATTAGCTATGCAGAAAGGCCGAAAATATTTTTGATATGGCATACGACTGAGCTAGACCTAGGGATCTGAATGTTAACCTAGAGAAGACTGAAATCTGTTAGTTCACAAGGAAGAAGAAGCTGGGAAAATTTGACGCGCCACGCTTCCTCGATTTCGATATCTGACAATATCAATTACTAAGGAGTGATATTGGATAGGAAACTGAACTGGATGTGTCACATTGGCACATTCGGGAGCTTACCTAGAGGGCTCACAGATGTCGGGCACTATGTACATGGGCCGTAAGCTCGAAATGGAGCCTGACTCCGAGGATAGTCCACTGACTCCATAGGAGCGTTGTTAGACCAATACTTACTTATGCCTCAGTAGTTTGGTGGACTGCGATGGATAAAAAGTGCAACGTAAGGATAATACAACCGGTTCAGAGAACATAGGCAGAGCGATGAGGACCACGCCCACTAAGGCACTGGACACTATTCTAGATATGTTACCCATTCACATACAGATTAAGTGTGAGGGAGCCACTGCTGCTATGAAACTTAAGGCGATGCGGAAAACGAGGTGAAAACGAGGCGATGCACAGTGAGGTAGGACCGAAAAAAAATAGTAAAAATTTACCGGGTGAGAACGGGCAGAGATATATTGTAGGCCTCAAGCGTAGGCCAATGGAAAAATGGAAATCGGACCATAAACAAATATTTTGCAGCCCCAAAATTATTTGAAATACCGAGGTAACCAACTTTAGGGGATTGCCAAAAGCCGCCCGGACAGGTTCGGAGAACATGTTGTCTTGGCATAGGCAAGAAGATGAGGACCTCACTCATTAGGGCACTGGAGACTATTCTAGATATCTGACCCATACACATACAGATTAAGTGTGAGGGAGCCACTGCTGCTATGAATCTTAAGGTGATGCGGAAATAGATAGAGGATAGGAGAAAAAAAAACTAGTAAAAATTTGCCGAGTGAGAACGGACAGAGATATATTGTAGGCCTCAAGCGTTGGCCAGGCACAAAAAATTAGAATCTTTGGCAAAAATGTTTGAAATACCGAGGTACAAACTTTAGCGGTTTGCCAAAAGCTGCCCGGACAGCCTAGGTCCTTGATATTTTTACATATCCCTACCCGTTTTCACACAGCATCTTTTTTACTAGCTTTTTGGTTTTATCCCACTGTGCGACGATAGGAAACCTGGAGGGAATGGAAGAGAAGTAGGATCGGATGCTTGGGACAACATTTGAAGCACTGCTGCTTTCGGCACAGCCTTGGACTGCCGGAAATCTAGTATTGCCATCTAGAAGTGCATGCTACACGTATGGATCAAAGCTAGATGACAGAGTGCGCCTAGGGATCTAATTTGAAAACCCAGGGGCTGCCGGTCTATATTTTGATATAACTGCTATATGGACCGAAATCTGATTTTTTTGTCTTGAGCTCATAATAGGCGTATTTACTGTTCGACTTCGCCAAAACTAGGCATATAGAAATGTCATAGGCTCCTCGACATCCCAATTCAATATGGCTCATATTTAGGGATCTCCCGATTTAAGGTTTTAAGCCCATAAATTATAACCGGATTTCGTTCAAATTTAACACAATGAGTTCCGTTAGGCCCTACGACATACGTACCGAATATGGTCAAGATCGGGCTATATTTCGATATAGTTGCCATGGGTTTATAAATGATGCATTTTTCACCGTATTATGACGAAAGGTGGTTAATATATATATACGAGGTGGTGAATATCCAAAGTTCGGTCCGGCCGAACTAAATGCCTTTTTACTTATTTTGCCTATAAAGAGCTACCGGGCCCGGCCGAACTTAGCACACTTTTACTTGTTTTAAGGATATTTTTTAGTATTTAGAGCGCACACCATGCCGATTACTGACTTAGATGTATGTCCTTGTTGTTGTTGTTGTAGCAGTTTGTTGTGTACTATCTTTCATGTGCTTGATTCTGTTGAGTGTCAAGACCCAGGAACACTGCTACTAAGATGGGGTGCGTTCACAGGGGACTTGGTCTGAGTCGAGTGCGTCTGGCTGGGCAGTTAATCAGGTGACGTGTATCTTGCGTTCCCTGGGACATACATCTGTAGTTGTAGTGAACAATGTGGCTGAAGATTTGGTGGCAGATTTCTTCAGATTTCTTGCAGCAAAATATGATGCAGATTCGTTGAGGTAGACGTTCAACCTATCGCAGATGTCAACAATGGGTGGGGGACTGTTGCCATGATCGTACAATCGTCCGCATATGATACGATCTCTATGCCGTCTGTAGGGGGTGGAATGTAGGATAGGTAGAGGTTAAACAGTGCCGGTGATAACACCCCACCTTGGGGAACTCCCTGTTTCACTCTAAGGTGCTTCGACTTCTTATCCCCAAATACCTCCCAGCGTTTTAGGCCTGGCTGGAGGGACGTGTTGGCGATGTCCTCAAATAATTTGACATGGCTGACATGACCTGGGCTGATTGAAGCCACGGCAAATGTATGCGGTGATGGCATGCAAAACTGTTGTTGTAAATACTATGCAATCCATGTTGATGCTCGGCGAATAGAAATTCTCCTACGAGGCTTGGGAGGAGTAATGCCTCAAGCGTCTTTGCTACTGGTGAGAGAAGGCAGATCGGTCTGTACGACTCCCCCAAAATCGGGTCCTTTCCAGGCTTCAGTACCCGGTAACTCTGCCCATTTTCCAGACATCGGAAACTATAGGAGTGTTCAAAGGCAGGTTAAGGACAGAAGTAAGGTACTCAACTCCAGGTGAATCCAGATTCTTCAACATCAATGTAGAGATTCCGTCGGGGCCCAACGCCTTAGATGATTTGGCGGCACGGATGACATACGTAACTTCGCCCACAGTAAATTGTGATGGCTGTTCATCGGCTCGGAGACCACGAATACGCCAAATGGTTCTCCTCCTTGCCCTGTCACTGTCGGGATGCACAATAAATTGACGGTTGAACAACCTGGCGAATCTCTTCGGATGAGTCACGGTTATTTCGCCAAAAGTGACTAAGGTCCTGTCATCCCGTCTACCGGAGTTCGAGAGCGACTTAACAGTAGCCTACACCGATGCCTAAGTTACATTGCTCCAAGTGTTCCAGCCACATATTCCGCTTATGTTCGTTGACTATCCTGTTTATTTCCAGATTCAGCTCGCTGATTTTGGGGTTAGTGGGGTCCATACCACAAATCCCATCACGCTCGTCTGCGAGTACCACTGCCTGCGCCGGGAAATTGGGCCGCACTTGGGGTATTCGACCGGCTGGTATAAAGCGAGCGGCTGCTGCGTTAATGATGTCTCGGAATTTCCTCTCGGCCACAAGCACATCCGAGGGGATGGCAGTTCTGTGAAGCGGCGATTGGTATACTCTCTAAAGCCAGCCCAATCGGCCTTCTTCTGATTGATAAACGTCCGGCGCTCAGAGGTTATGAAGTCGGGTGGTCTGTCGATGGTGAGCATTATGGAGTGGTGGTCTGATCCCTAAGAGATGACGGCTTGCCAGGATACATCACTCAGGAGATCAGAGGATGCAATGGAAATGTCTGGCGAGCTGCTGCACCTCCTCGTAATCCTAGTGGGGACATCCTCATTCACCGTGCAAAAGGTGGAGCTTTCAATCTGCTTTGCCAAAGCTATACCACGCTGGTCGTTACCTAGGGGAGAATGTCATGAAGTGTGATGCGCATTAAAGTCGCCTAGAACCAGACGATTATGGCCAGATAGTAACCTACTTATGTCGGGGTTGTAAGCTTGGTCATTAATCGGGACACAACTGCCAACCACCGGTATGTACACGTTGTATAGCTCTATCTCGGCAGTACCCAGACCTGACTGCTATCCTCATGCACTCCATGGAGGGCATACCCAACCTAACTTATAATGTCCCATACCACAGTAGTGGTGCAGGATGTAAATAAACAACGATTGATATACAAAAACTTTAAATATTAACAAGTTTTATTTATAATTAGAAATATGTACATGAAATAAATACAATTACATTTTAACTTAAGGTTATAACAATTTAACAATAAAATAACATAAAACAAAGAAATCCTCGCTATACCGTCATTGTGTAGCTAATCTTTTGTAAGAACTGTGGAGTTTGTAATAAAATATAGGATATTTTATTTAATAAATGTTGTCAGTGAAAATCTCTGAAGAAAGTTATGACGATATTAAGGCTGAGCTCCAACTTCTACAAAGTTGTAGCCATGTAAAAGTTTAGTTTTTGCTTAACAATAACTTTATACTTCAACTTGCAACCAGGAGTGAACTTTCAACAACTTGATTGACTAAGGCAGTATGTTGACGATATTTACAATTTTTTGAGTATTAAACAATATTTCATTAATACTTAAACATAAAGAAAATGTAATAATTAAAACAAGATTATAATAAACAACGATTGCATGGGTTTAACCAGAAACTCAAAACCACCTTCTAGTTTTGTACAACGGCATTAATTAAATGGCAATTATCTATATTGCAAAGAATCATAAGACCTATGCTATCAGAATTATCAGATAATTCAAATGATTGATTACCATCCCAAGTTTGAGATAGGGGAATAGACATATGAAGATTGGGATAATATCCATGAGTTACAGATTTCCATCCACCAATGTAGGTATATTTGTAAAGATTAAAATATGAGGTTTCTTTATGCGATATGACCATCATATATTGATCTTCTTGTACCGAAAACATAAATACTTTATCGATATTAAAGTTAAATGATAATATTTGATATATTTCATAAGTGGATGATGGTGATTGCATTTCTTCTTCTGAGTTATAATCATAGATAAATATTTTCTGACACTTGTGACAACTGATGACAAGCTGTTCATAGCTTCCATTGTGCAAAGACACCATTTCTATTATATCGTAAAATCCTTCGATTATTTGAAGAAACTTAAATTTCTGAAGGCTTTCTTCAAAACGATATATGCTAAGAGCTGGATGATGCTCAACCAAGCCATTGGTAACAAAAGTGGTAAGCGAAGGAGTTTGAAAAACTTTTAACTTTTCCCCTATGTTCTGTGTTAGGCCTTGCCATTCCTCTATGGTGTTATTGCGGTTATCGATTCTAAAGACACGCACCTCATTTCGCTTTAGGCTGGGTAAATCTAAGGCATGTAATAAAACATATTGTTGACCCTTCACTGATACTATGTAAATAGTCTCCACAAAACGTTTCATACCAAAAACTTTTAAAACCTTGGCAGTGTTAATAGAAATTTTCGAACGAACTTTGCGTTGCTTCAACTTGCAATAGTTTTCCGCTTTAACAGTAACATTATCGAAGAATGCTGATATACGATTAGAGGTGATATTTTCCAAAAACATTTCGTGATTTTCTAATGAATAGGAAATTTTTATATATTGTTTTTCACAAAGTGATTTGCGGGCTAATTCGCTTAAGGCAATTTTGTCAACTGCAACATTACTAGAATTTTGCCATTTTATTTTTGTTTGCGTATCGTAATCCAAATAGAAGATAGTTCCCATATTTGTTTTAAGTTTATCGTTGATGGTATTCAAGAACTCTTTGAAATGATCCTTTGCCTCGTGTTGCTCAATTCCCTCAAATGACCTTAGCTGCATGTTGGAATTGAGAATATTTAAGCCCTTTTCGAAGGTAGCCATCTCAACTATTAAATTATCGAATTGATAATTTCTATGGCTGACAAGAGTATTGCGATATGTTTCCATGAGCTCTTTATTGTTGAGGCGCATAACATGGGCTGGGCCAAACAACTCCAATTGACCCGATATAGTTTTATGGCCTGTAATAGTCTGCAAATGAGGACTGTGCTTGAAGACCATATTATCGACTGGTATGTGATTAATGTTCTGCACTAAGACGGCATTTTCTATAATGACATTTTCAAAAGTTAAATGGCCAAATATCTCCAAGGGTGGTCCATTCAAGGTAACACGATTATCCAGAAAATATTCCATATCCATATGATTGATCTTTTTCACCTCAACATTGTTATCGATAAATAGCTGGCTTACCACAACTGCAGGTAGAGAAGAATTATTGCCTATTTGATATATCATTGAGGTATTTAAACCATTCAGCAAGCCTTTTAAGGATATATGACCAATTTGTAAGGGCTGCAGGAACTTCAAGGGGCCTTGTAATGGTGCTTTGCTGGACAAACGATATAGCGAGCTGTTGAATAGTAATACATCTATATTATTTATGGTTTTGGTCTTTAAATCCTTTCTAGTTTCCATTTCCTCCACATATGCAGGTTGTTGAAAATCTTTGAAACCTTTTATTATCTGCCTTGATGTATGATTCTTCTTAACAGCATCCTTTTCAATCAGGGAAAAATCTAAATTTGCTGGAAATTGGAATCTCGTGTTTATGTTTTTTATTAATGGCCTCACAAGTCTAACATTGCCACTAATCACTTGATTTCCCTTGGATTTTACAGCATATTTGTACAAATATTTCAAAAGCTCTTGTTGTGTATTCATCCATTTACGACCACTGGTCCAAGAGACATTATGCAGTACCCTAAGATTTCTCCAGGGTTTTTTCGTTAGTTCTTGCACGTCCTTCGTTATGGCAGCAAAGTCTATGGGCTCGTTTAAACTGCCTTCGACACTCCCCTTTACAAGCAGTTTGGATGCAATTATATCCCCTCGAAATTCTGTATAATTTTTTGATACATCCACAAAATCATCCAATGTCCTATCGTTAATCGATAACACATCCAGATTTGTAACTTCAAAATTATCAAACGTATATTGACCTGTGATAAGCTGGGGCTTACTCTTTAAGAGAATATTATTTAAAATATCCTGTAAGTTGTAATTATTAACCTCAACAGCCTGCAATGTGTCGGTAATCCTAACATCTCCATAGAAACAAACATTTCCCTCAATCACAGCATCTTCATTGTTTCGTGCTAAACCTGTTACATATATATTCCAGTCAAGATCATTTATATACTGCAACTCCAAGGGTTCAGCAAATAAAACATTGCCCTCCACTATCAAATCCTTGCGCAATATCAAATGGTCATCTTTTATATTTAGCTTGGTGAAAAACTCATCAAAAGGTATGCCATTGATTTTATGAAAAACCACATTGGAAGCCAACAAAGGGTGGTGCACATCAATAGAGTCCATGTGATAGTCATAATTCAATAGATCTTCCAAAGGCAATTTGTTCAGAAACATAGCATCAATGCCAACTTCCACAAAGCAGGGATTTCTTACTATAATTTTTTCGAATCTCTTTGAATCTCTAATTATTATGGGAGCTTCCAACTCTAGTTTGAAGACTAAATCACTGACCTTTAGATCATTCAATGTTGTGGCTTGCAAATTTTCTATTGCCAAAGGAGCTTCAAATCGTTTTTTACCCGTGATTATAGCCTTTTCGCCAGGTCTTATAATATTTTCTTGAATTTCGGCAATTTTGGATTTGTAATCCCGGCATATAATGTCCCCATCTACTTGGGATTTCATAAACACAATCAATAAAGGCTTTGAACTGTTAATGCTATTAATTAACATATGCTCGTTTGTGGGATGTTCATTCAGATACTGTGTTTTCAAGCTAGGAGCCGTAATTTTTCCATTGTCAAATATTACCGGAAAAGGGAAGTGCTGAAAGAAAATAATTAATTAAAAACAAGTAAAATCGTGCTAAGTTCGGCCGGGCCGAATCTTATATACCCTCAACCATGGATCGATTTTTTTGAGCTTTTTCTCCGGTATCTCTTTTTAGGCAAACAAAACAAACCAAAAAAATAAAAAGAATTACTACTATTATAATTATTACTATTGGAACTATACCAAGTTATGTTCCGATTTGGACTATAATTGAATTGAATGTTGGAGACCACAGTAGAAGCGCCCTTTAGAGGCTCAAGAAGTAAACTAGATCAGTTTATATGGGAGCATAATCAGGCTAAATACCAATTCATACAAATATATGACACGTATGTTGAAGGTCATGATGTAAAGATTCCATCGGGCCCAACGCCTTTGATGACTTTGCGCCATGGATTACATTCGTAACTTCGCCCACTGGGAATTGTGATGGCTGTCCATCGGCTCGGGGATCACCGATACGACAAATGACTCTCCTCCCAGCCCTGTTACTCAACGGATGCACAATAAATTGACGGTTGAATAACCTGGCGCATCTCTTCGGATCAGTCACAGCTACGTCGCCAAAAGTGACCGAGATCCTGCCATCCTGTCTATCAGAATTCGAGAGTGATTAAACAGTTAACCATAGCTTGCCTTAACCGGTGCCTTTGTTATATTGCTCCAAGTGTTCCAGCCACATATTCGCCTTATGTTCGTTGACTTTCCCGTTTTTTCCAAATTCAGCTCTCTGATTCTAGGCTTCCATACAACGAATCCTATCACGCTCGTCCGCGAGTACCACTGCCTGTGATAAAAGTCCGACGCTCAGAGGTTATGAAGTCGGGTGATCGGTCGATGGTGAGAATTATGAGGAGGTGGTCTAATCCTAAACAAATGACGGCTTGCCAGGATACGTCACTCAGGAGATGCAATGGAAATGTCTGGCGAGCTGATGCATATCCTCTTAATTCTAGTGCAGGCATCCTCATTCACCATGCAAAACGTGGAGCTAAACGTGCCATTCCTTAAGCGATCCTTACGTAGCACATTTTATCCGTGCCAACTGTGCAAGTTGCAGGTGTTGGTCACCTTTGGCTCCTGAATCGACGCAAACAATATGTTCTTCCGACTGATGAAATCCACTTAATTGCAAAAAAGAAACCCTTCCTGGCACTGGTCTGGAAATATTCGGGCTAGGTTGCTGCTGTTGCGTCACATAGTCCGACGACGAGAACACCGACAATCCCATGGCAGACGGTTGTACGTACCGGATTAACCCGATGGAAACCTTCATCGGCCAGGGCTGCCTCCCCAGTGTAACACACTGCTATAACAACAACAACAACAACAACAACGAGAACACCGAAGGCGACGACGACGACGAAATTTCAGCGAAATCGGGTAATAAATAAACTTTTTATTGGCTTCAGACCCCTTATCGGCAGATCGGTTTATATGGCAGCTATATCTAAATATAGTCCAATCAGAATTATATTTAGGTTCGAAGTTGAGAGGCCTGAAACTACACACTGTTTCAAATTTCAGCGAAATCGGTTAAAAAATAAAGCTTTTATGGGCTTTAGACCCTTTATCGACAGATCGGTCTATATGTCAGCTATATCTTCATATAGTCTGATCTGAACCATACTAAGGTCAGATGTCGGGAGGCTTAAAATAACCCACTTTTTAAAATTTCAGCGAATTGGGCAATAATTAAAGCTTTCATGGGCTTCAGACCCTTTATCGGCAGATCGGTCTATTTGGCAGATATATCTACAATATATATAGTCCGACCTGAACCATATTTGGGTCATATGTTAGGATGCCTAAAACTACGCACTGTTTAAAATTTTCAGTAAAACCGGATGAAAAATTAAATTTTTATGGGCATTAGACCCTTTATCGGAAAATCGGGCTATATAGCAGCTATATCCAAATATGGTCCGATTTGGCCCGTTCAAGAACTTAAGCAGCGTACATCAAAAAGACGTATCTGTGCCAAATTTCAGCTCAATATCTCAATTTATGAAGCCTGTAAAGTGATTACAACAGACGGACAGACACACGGACATCTTTAAATCGTCTTAGAATTTCACGACGATCCGAAATATATATACTTTGTAGGGTCGGAAATTGATATTTCGATGTGTTGTAAACGAAATGACTAAATGAATATACAATATACCAATATTTCGAAGTGTTACAAAATGCAAGATGATATTATGTAGTAAATCCCCAAGTGAGCACAAAATCGAGGTGTTTGTGATTTTTTTTTTAATTTTCTGTGGAATCACTTAAGTGCGATTCCAAATGTAACCTTCTATCAATAACATTACCAAGATTTTTTGTTACTAACCTGTTCATGACTCTTTAACAAATATTTCTCCTTAATGGCCTGTTCCTGAAACACCTCACCATCAATTTCGATTTTGGTTGTATTCTCTCTATCCCGCCTCACATTGTTTAGCACCAATGTTCCATTGATTACAACTTTATTAGTGTAGAACTGTTTGAATTCTAGTTCATCAAGAGTTGGAGAGAAACGTTCGATTTTTTTATCGGCCACTATTAAATCGCCGGCAATGCTCAAGTAATGCATGGTAACAGGTGCTGAAACGGAAGTCAATTAATGGTATTGGTAAAATTGACAATTTAAAGCAGCGATGTCCAAGTGTATGTATGTATGTGTGTATTACTCTCTACAATTATTTTTAATTATCACAGTATCTAAAAAATCATTTTTTGGACTGGATTTTACAAGCGTAACAATCGTATTCAACAAAAATCATTGTTTTTAAAATAAAAACGATGCATTTACTCCTGTGCATGTTCACTCGTTGCTGTCTCAACAACGACTGAAACAAAGAGAATAAGAGTACGTGTGACTTGCCATCAAGGCTACCGTAAGGGGCTGGACATCGCCAATTTAAAGACAAAAATGCATTGAAACTTTTGATCAATACTCACTTTCAACAAACGCCTCCCGTCCACTAAACACAACGTCCTCTTCGAATTTTAAACCATTCACAGTCTCCGCCTGAAGATTATGTACAAAAAATCTCGATATAAGCAATTGCGAATCAACCACCTGAGGTGTACGCAAATTGAAAAGTTTATCAACCTCGACATGATTGAGAAACTCAACTTTCAAATGGTCTACATTCAATTGATTTTGAAAAACCAGACGGCCACTAATAGAGGTATCGCGATTTTTTAAAAACACCGACTCGTAGAACTTAGACCATGGGAAACCATTCACCGAAGCCACATTTAAATGTTTGGAGCGTATGGAAGGAGTAAGGCCATAATAAAGATCAGGAATAAATTGACGAGTTGTTCGATTGATAGAGGGCAAGACAATTTCGGTAGCATTGAGAATTTGGGTTTTTATCTTTCTTTTGGCCGTAAGTGTAGCCTTTGAGGAGTCCAAAGAAAGCCCTTAAATAAAAATAATAATGAACTCGGGAAATGAAAACATAGTATAGTAGTCTAACTTACCTTCTATAATATCACCGGAATAAATCAAATTTTTCACTCTAAGCTTGCGAGCTTTAATATGCTTCATGGGATTCATAATGACTTGGGGCATACCACTAAGGGAACGCTTTTCCCTTTGCATGGCCGAGAATTTTTCCCTCAGCTCTGTGATTTTGGCTAATATTTGCATGGGACTTCTCAAGGATTTATTTAATATCTTAATTTTACCCACTTTTCCAGCAGCCAGATTCACCGGAGAGTCTGAATTCACTTCACGCTTTTGATTACTAGTCATAACATTGGCAATGTTACTGAACACGCTCTCCAGAGTACTTAGGGAGAAAAGATTGGTTTCCTCTTGCCTTTCTTGCGGTTGGACGACGTCTAGCATTCTGTTTAATACACGATTTATGGCAATTGAAGTATCTCTTTCGTCTGGTTCGGGTTCTATAACATCTACCATTCGATGGAACAAATTAGTAACTTCATCTTGTGTTTCCCCATCCGTATTTTGGGGCAATAGCAGTTCACCCATTCGTCTTAAAACATTGGGTTCAGTCTGTCGCTGTGGCTGAGGATTAAATATTTGTTCCAGAAGAGTTTGACGACGACGGGGCAGAAATTCTCGCAATTGCTCGGCCATTAGCACTAACAACTGTTTATGTTGTGTGAGAAGTGATGAATCTGGAAATATATTTAGATTGAGAATATGACAAGTAAAAGCGTGCTAAGATCAGCCGTGCCAAATCTTATATACCCTCCACCATAGATCGCATTTATCAAGTCCTTTGAATGATTTTTTCAATATATAATTCAGCAACAATAAGTTATTGTCATGGCTGTAAGAAGTCATAGAAAAATACCACCTTCAAAAGTTCAGGCAAAAATTGCGCCTTCAGGGACTCAACGCGTCAAATTGTGAGATCGGTTTTTATGGCAGTTATATCAGGTTATCACCGGATTTACGACATATGCAAAATTTCAACCAAATTGGATAAGAATTGCGACCTCTAGAAGCTCAAGAAGTCTTCCGCAATTGTTATTTGATTTGGGTGAAATTTTGCACGTCACGTCACGACAGACAGAAGGACGGCCAAACAGACGGACGTGACTTTCAACAAACTGATATAGCTCCCATATAAACCGATATCCCGACTTAACATCTTGAGCCCCTAGAAGCCGCAATTTTTATCCAATTTGGTTAAAATTTTGCACTTAATGTCTCTTACGGTTTCCAATATGATCCAAATCGGTGTATGATCTGATATAGCTCCGATATAAACCGATCAAGTCCAATAAGGGACTTGTTGATTCCCTAGAAGCTGTAAGTGTTGGCCGATTTGGCTGAAATTTTGCAAGCCATATTAACCGATCCACCAATTATTCTTCTACAGCACTCATTGATATGTGAGAAGTTTGCCCCTATTCCTTAATGGAATGTTTATGGCAAATTTGCATTTTTCACACATTCTACCCACATGCCACACCAATTAGCGATAAGGCCAAAAGTAGAAACAAAGTCCTTATGTCCCTTGCCAGTAGAATTTGGAGTGCTGACAAAGAAACCTTGTTGACCACGTACAAAGCAATTGAACCGGTCTGTGATAAGCGCCAGTGTGACCTCGTCAGCTATATGGCACGCAGTGGAATACTATTCAGATCCTGGCATAGGATAGCTTGGTTCAATGCTGTCACAAGAAACTTAGCTGCGAGCTACCAGGCGCGTCCACAGATTGCGGATAATGGAATGCTCCATACGGAGTAGCTGCAACTGCAGTCGCGGACAATCAGCGGTATCGACTCTTACTGAAATACTGAGTGCCTATAATGCTCGATATGACAATGCGGGTTATTAGCGCCTTTAAATAACCAATGGCCACCCTGTTCTCGCGGCGATCGGTTCTTTGAATCCGAACGAGCTTGCTCACCTATAGGAGCTTGAATAGGATCGCCATCTCCACATGAAAATGTGGCTACAACTGTGCGCTGACACCCCGTCAAATGTGGTAGTTGCCGAGAGGAAATTCCGAGACATCATTAACGCAGCAAACGATTCAGTTCACTGATTCTGAGTTTAGTGGGATCCGTGCAAAGAATCGTAGTCGTACAGACCAATCTCTCTTCTCTCAGCATAGCCAAGACGCTAAATAGACTACTCCTCCCGAGCCTCGTAGGAGAATTTCCATTCACCAAGCATCAGGCTGGATTTCGAAGACTGCACAGGACAACAACTGCTTTGTATGTCTACACCGCACACATTTACCGATGCTTCAATCAAGTAACAATTCCGACCATCAGCTATCCCAAAATACTTGGTGCCACATTTGACAGCTCTTACACATTCTGCACATTGGGGACCACCGTAGCACAAAGGTTAGCGTGTCCGCCTACAACGCTGAACGCATGGGTTCGAATCCTGCCGAGAACACCCAAAAAATATTTTCAGCGGTGGTTATCCCCTCCTAATGCTGTCGATATTTGTGAGGTACTATACCATTTGGTATGGCAGCCATGTAAAAACTTCTCTTGTAATGCTTCTGTCTGATCTTCACTTCGAAGATGACAATTCTGCTTATTTACGTACCCATTGAGCCACAATGAGCTACGTCGCTCAATGTAAAAAGGGCGCGATGAACATTCTTAACAGAGCACGCATTTTGATAATAAAATTCAATAATTTCCCTGAATTGCGCGTTTGTAAGACGATCCATGATTAAATTATAGACCAAACTGAAGATGTTTGATAGTGAAACAAAACACGAAACGTGCGTGTGCTGTTTAAACCAGTGTTGCTCAAAAAGATAATAGCTTAAAAATCTCCCTTTAGATGCGCCAAATTGTCCTATGGCTTAAATACCGCTCCCATACAAAACGATCTCCCGAATTGACCATTGATCGATCTTTACCTAACTTAACTGAAATTTAGCACGATGATCTATACTTTGACCTCCAACCACATATACCTAGTAAGGTCCGACTCAGTTCATAAGCAAATACATGTTACCTCCCATAAAAATCGATATCCATATTAAATTTCTTAAGCCTCTAGAGGGCGCAATTTTCATTCGAGCAACGCCAGTAACCATAACAATTTTAGTTAGAATCGATCCGTAATCGGGTATGATTATATCAGGTCCATAATATAATGTAACCATAACAATTATGGTCCGAATCGGTCTATACTATCGCCCCTAGAGGGCGCAATTCTTATCCTATTTGTTGAACTTAGCATGTTTTAACTTCTTTGAAACTAAGCGCAACTTACCTTCATCATCAGTTGCCCTGGTTTTTCTATATTTCGTACCCAATTCGATTTCAACTACTCGTATTAGAAGTCTGTAAGGAGTTTTAAAGAACATCAATGCATAATTTTCCCCAGCCAAACCATTGTGACTCATAATGGCAGAAATACTGGGTATATCTGAAACGAAACTGCCATAACTATCCAAATTGTGATCAGGAAATATCATGACTCTATTCTGTTGTGAAGCCATTATAAATTGTGTATTGGCATTCAGATGATCAAAAAGAAATTCCTTGGCAGCACGCTGTTTATAGACCACAAAATTGCCATCTGATGATTGAAGATATGATTTGCAATTGGTTTGTTTGCTGGAACATGCCACTATTAGATTGCTCTTTTGGAAGGTTAGACAATGCACTAGCAGAGAATCGACGGTAAGAGTTTGTTTATTTCTAAGATGCAGAGTACTTTGTTCAATTTCGTAAATACTCAAAATTGTCTAGGAAAGGAAGAGAAGAATGTATTATAGGGTATTTGATATTAGGATTCAATGAACTTACTTTAGCTTGAGGTTTGATAACTTTTCCAGTGATTAGAAATCGCTTGCTTCCAGAACCCATGAGTGTAACAACACTTAAGGCTGGTAAAGTCAATTCTTCCAAGGGATCGAAGCGTTTATTTGACCATTTAAAAGTTCTGTAAAATCAAATGTAATTGATAATCACAAATACAATAGTTTATTAATGCCCATAGAAAAAATACACTCTTTTAAAAATTACCCACTTTTTGGGGTGAATTGACCTCATTGGCGTATAAAAGTGAATCGACAAACAAATGTTATCATATGTAAAAAAATTAAAAACATTTTTTGTTTGTGAACAAAACGTTCAAAACTGTCCCCAGTCGTCCATATTCTGACAATTTCTATGGCCAATTTTTAATCCCACCCTTATAGGATGGGCGGTTTATTTATCTATACTAATTCATAGTGACATGGGGTGGAATAATATCCGCACCCCCTTTTTAACCTAACCTAACCTTACCTTATAGGTGCACAAATTTATACTCCGATGTACTACAAACGGAATAATAACTAACTATCAATATATATAAAAGAGTTGCGTGACTGACTGATCATAGCCTACCCCAAACGGCTAAAGCTAGAATCATGCAATTTTGCATGAATGTTGGTCTTGGGTCGAAGGCACGGGATAAGGCTGGATTTGGTGATATTCGTACGTTAAGGTACCAAAAAGTACAAAATGGTACGTATTCGTCCAGCACGAACGGGAAGAGCTAGAATTATTTTATTGGACTCAAATTAAAGAGTGTTTCGTAAAAATAGGGTAATGTAAAAAATATTTGGAAAATCGTACTGGAAGTGGGAGATATAGTACGTTTAATACCGCAATAGGTACTTTCTTTGTAAATTGAGCTAGAGCTCTGAATTTTGGAACTTAGATACACATTGCAACATTTTTTGGGTGATTAAGAGTTTTCGGAAATTTGTAAATTTAGGTACTAAAAAAAGCACCAAAAAGGTGCGAAATGGGTGAACTTTGTACAGGGCGGATGGATAGATGTAGAATTTTGAAATTTGACTTAAAAGACAGTCGACAAACAGTCGAAAAGAAAAATGGAAAAATAGTACTGGCAACGGGTGAAAACGAACATTTAGTACCGCAATTGGTAGCATTTGCTACTCCCTTTACAGATGGAGCTAAAGGTCTGAAATTTGGCACGTAGGTACAACTAGGAAATATATGATGGGTGACTAAATGATCTATTCAATATTCGTATGTTTTGGTATCAAAATTATTACCATTTGGTACTTTCTTTACACATCGAGCTAGAGGTCCGAAATTTGGCATGTAGGTACAAGAATGAAATATATGATCCATCAAAATACATACATGTTGGTACCAAAAAGTGTAAAACAGCTTATCTTCGCCTACGGCGAACGAGGACGGTTAAAATTAAGCAATTTGACGGTTACACCTTGACAGTAAATATATGGTGGTTAGAAGATTTGCTTTTAATTTGTGCATTTCGGTACTAAAACATACAAAATGGTACTTTCTTTACAAAGTGATCTTAAGCTCTCAAAATTGGGATACAGCTACACCTTTGCTATAAATTTTGGGCGACCAAAATATTTTTTTTTTTCAAATTCGTACATATAGGTACTAAAACATACATATTGGAACTTTTTTTTACGAATTGAACTAAAGCGCTCAAAATTGGAGTTCATTTATACCTTGACTATATATAATGGGCGACTTTATGATTTTTTCGATGTATTGTTATTCTTGCTACTATTTGCTACTTTCGTTACAGAAGGGGACAGATTTCTGAAATTCTGTACGCAATTATTACGAAACTTCATAATCTTATTAACTGACTGACTGCATTTTGTTGTATTATTATATTAACCTACAATCTTTAAAATTTTACTTACCTAATTTTTCCATGCACTTTTGAAAAGTTTACTCCAGTTATGATCATAATGCCTTCATTTGGAACAGAAGTAAGTATTAATTTTTGCAATTTTCCATGTAGGGTTATTTGCTGCAATGGTTGAAATCTAGGTGCAGGACCCACATAACGACTTGGATCTTTTAAAATTTCAGCACGATTTTCAAGAATATCTCTACGTATAGTATATACCTCCAGAAACTCGTCCAAGGCGACCACCAACAAGTAATGGCCTTTTTGGGATATTATCTTAAATGAAAGAAATATACTGAGTTTAGAGTTTTAGCAAGTAAAAGCGCTAGAGCTCGTAAACTATCGATAATCGCAACATTCGATATTTTCGATAGTTTTAATAATAAATATCTATAGTATCGATACTGTCGTTAATTTCCTATCACCGATTTTGTAAACGAAAATGGGAAGTAAAAATCTGGAGATCGATTTATATGGAAGCAATATCAATGCACAGAGCAAAACAAATAAATGTCAATAATATGAGAGAAATCATTGTACAAAAATTTAGCCTAATCGGATGAAAATTGGGGGGATGTGCATCTTAAACATTCAGTATCGGATTTCATATTATACCTTCCACCATAGGATGGAGGGTATACTAATTTCTTCATTCCGTTTGTAACACCTCGAAATATGCGTCTATCCCATAAAGTTTATATATTCTTGATCGTTATGACATTTAAAGTCGATCTAGCCATGTCCGTCCGTCCGCCTGTCGAAAGCACGATAACTTTCGAAGGAGTGAATTTGCTTGAAATTTTGTACAAATATATCTTATTAGTGTATGTCGGCTGGGATTGTAAATAGTCCAAATCAGTCCCTACAAGGCCCAATTCTTATCCGAATGGACTGAAATATTACCCAATGACTGCTACTATATTCTTTAGCATTCAATTCACTTATGGTCCGAATCGAACTATATGATATATCTCCAACAGCATAACAATTCTTGTAACACCCAATTAGTTGTAACACCCAAAAAGGAAGAGAGATATACACATTGCTAAGTATACCGATCGACTCAGAATCACTTTCTGAATCAATTTAGCTATGTCCGTCTGTCTGTCTGTCTGTCTGTCTGTCCATGTTAATTTGTGTACAAACTACAGGTCGGAGTTTTCATCCGATCATCTTCAAATTTGGTATAGGATTTTCGTCGTCCTACTGACCGTTCGTCGATAACGATGTTCAAAAATATATACTTTATAGGAGTTTAGGCGAATAGTTCGAGGTGTTACAAAAGAAATCACGATTTTAGTATACCTCCTATATATATCCTATGGTAGATATGGATACTAAAATATCTGAGTGTAGTTTCAGATCAATGTCTTAATTTTCAAATGGATGGACATGGCTTTTGGATTTTTAAAAAACTTTATGGGTTCGAAATCCTTGCTAATTTAAATTTATCCCATGAGGTACCCTCTTTTTACAGACAAATCCGATACAGAACGATACCTCTTTTGAAACAAGTTTTTTTCATGGCGTAAAACCTCGCATATACCCTACTTACCTCTGCCGTTAATGGTTCCATGATTTTTACACTTCCCTCCAAATAGGCCATTAGACTTAGACGTTTCTCTTTGTGCCCTAGGAACATCTGAAACAATTCATGACCATGTAGAATAAATATTTCCCTTTGCCCCTCATTGCTGTTTTGCATAACATGTATACTGCGTTCAATCTGAATATCGATATCCAGAAAAGGCAACATAAAATTGATATCAGTGGAATTTCTCAATGGTTTAGCAATTCCCACGACATCGTACTGTGGTGGAGATATATGTCTCATTTGAAGTTGAGGGAGATGAGGCAAAGGCAATTCGTCTGGGCAAGGAGGTGGAGGTGGTGGCTGCCAGACCGGTGTAAAGGGATTGAGTTGTTGTTGTACAATATCAGCATGATTCTGAAGAAAATGAATGAATGAACGATTGCGATTGTCTTATGGCAACACTAGAAGAATTTAATCAACTTACAATTGGAATGATCAAAATAATTAAAATACATTTAATTATGATCATCTTTAAGGAGAAAATGTTTCCAAATCATATGTTCCGACGGTATGTAAAATCTCTCCTCTTTCTATTTTATTAATGTGCCGTCTTTGTTTAACCTCTATATGAGATTTGTCAATTGTAAGTTAACGGTATTCTTGTTTTTGCTCTATACCAACCTGAAAAGGTGGGTGGGTGATCGTTAGCAGGTACGACATAGATCAGGGTTGCATTACACAGTACTCTCAACACTGTTTCGATTCGAGCAATACCACTCTAAACTACAAAACTTAGTACATTTTATAATAAACATATAATTCGGCCAGAGCTAATCTTTAATACCCTTGCGCTAGAGAAGACGTTCAACATAATTTTTACAAAATAAGAACAAAACCAGCAAAAAATCGTCCTGGAGAGACCAAGAATATTTAACAAAAATGTCTCTTAAAAGAAATTAAAAAAAAAATTTTGTTGTTGTTCTAGCAGTGTGTTATACACTGAGACGGAAGCCTTTGCCAATGAAGAACCCCATCGGGTCAATCCGGTACGTACCGGCTGCCATGGGAAAAAATGTCTCAAAGACAAGTTTCGTTGAAATTTCCTGTGAAAGCTCAAGATTGATATAATCTTTTATAAATACAAAATTTTTATGATATTTTCTCCTAAGACAACATTTTTATCAATTTTTCTTTAAGACAAAATTCCAAAGAAATTTTCGGCAATGACAAAATTTCAATGAAATTTTCTCCAAAGACAAAATTTCAATGAAATTTTCTCTAAAGACAAAATTTCAATGAAATTTTCTCTAACGACAAAATTTTAAAGAAATTTTCTCTAACGACAAAATTTTAATGAAATTTTCTCTAACGACAAAATGTCAATGAAATATTCTCTAAAGACAAAATTTTAATGAAATTTTCTCTAAGGACAAAATTTCAATGAAATTTTTTCCAAAGACAAAATTTCAATGAAATTTTCTCCAAAGACAAAATTTCAATGAAATTTTCTCCAAAGACAAAATTTCAATGAAATTTTCTCCAAAGACAAATTTTCAATGAAATTTTCTCCAAAGACAAAATTTCAATGAATCAATTTAGCTATGTCCGTCTGTCTGTCTGTCTGTCTGTCTGTCTGTCCATGTTAATTTGTGTACAAACTACAGGTCGGAGTTTTCATCCGATCATCTTCAAATTTGGTATAGGATTTTCGTCGTCCTACTGACCGTTCGTCGATAACGATGTTCAAAAATATATACTTTATAGGAGTTTAGGCGAATAGTTCGAGGTGTTACAAAAGAAATCACGATTTTAGTATACCTCCTATATATATCCTATGGTAGATATGGATACTAAAATATCTGAGTGTAGTTTCAGATCAATGTCTTAATTTTCAAATGGATGGACATGGCTTTTGGATTTTTAAAAAACTTTATGGGTTCGAAATCCTTGCTAATTTAAATTTATCCCATGAGGTACCCTCTTTTTACAGACAAATCCGATACAGAACGATACCTCTTTTGAAACAAGTTTTTTTCATGGCGTAAAACCTCGCATATACCCTACTTACCTCTGCCGTTAATGGTTCCATGATTTTTACACTTCCCTCCAAATAGGCCATTAGACTTAGACGTTTCTCTTTGTGCCCTAGGAACATCTGAAACAATTCATGACCATGTAGAATAAATATTTCCCTTTGCCCCTCATTGCTGTTTTGCATAACATGTATACTGCGTTCAATCTGAATATCGATATCCAGAAAAGGCAACATAAAATTGATATCAGTGGAATTTCTCAATGGTTTAGCAATTCCCACGACATCGTACTGTGGTGGAGATATATGTCTCATTTGAAGTTGAGGGAGATGAGGCAAAGGCAATTCGTCTGGGCAAGGAGGTGGAGGTGGTGGCTGCCAGACCGGTGTAAAGGGATTGAGTTGTTGTTGTACAATATCAGCATGATTCTGAAGAAAATGAATGAATGAACGATTGCGATTGTCTTATGGCAACACTAGAAGAATTTAATCAACTTACAATTGGAATGATCAAAATAATTAAAATACATTTAATTATGATCATCTTTAAGGAGAAAATGTTTCCAAATCATATGTTCCGACGGTATGTAAAATCTCTCCTCTTTCTATTTTATTAATGTGCCGTCTTTGTTTAACCTCTATATGAGATTTGTCAATTGTAAGTTAACGGTATTCTTGTTTTTGCTCTATACCAACCTGAAAAGGTGGGTGGGTGATCGTTAGCAGGTACGACATAGATCAGGGTTGCATTACACAGTACTCTCAACACTGTTTCGATTCGAGCAATACCACTCTAAACTACAAAACTTAGTACATTTTATAATAAACATATAATTCGGCCAGAGCTAATCTTTAATACCCTTGCGCTAGAGAAGACGTTCAACATAATTTTTACAAAATAAGAACAAAACCAGCAAAAAATCGTCCTGGAGAGACCAAGAATATTTAACAAAAATGTCTCTTAAAAGAAATTAAAAAAAAAATGTTGTTGTTGTTCTAGCAGTGTGTTATACACTGAGACGGAAGCCTTTGCCAATGAAGAACCCCATCGGGTCAATCCGGTACGTACCGGCTGCCATGGGAAAAAATGTCTCAAAGACAAGTTTCGTTGAAATTTCCTGTGAAAGCTCAAGATTGATATAATCTTTTATAAATACAAAATTTTTATGATATTTTCTCCTAAGACAACATTTTTATCAATTTTTCTTTAAGACAAAATTCCAAAGAAATTTTCGGCAATGACAAAATTTCAATGAAATTTTCTCCAAAGACAAAATTTCAATGAAATTTTCTCTAAAGACAAAATTTCAATGAAATTTTCTCTAACGACAAAATTTTAAAGAAATTTTCTCTAACGACAAAATTTTAATGAAATTTTCTCTAACGACAAAATGTCAATGAAATATTCTCTAAAGACAAAATTTTAATGAAATTTTCTCTAAGGACAAAATTTCAATGAAATTTTTTCCAAAGACAAAATTTCAATGAAATTTTCTCCAAAGACAAAATTTCAATGAAATTTTCTCCAAAGACAAAATTTCAATGAAATTTTCTCCAAAGACAAAATTTCAATGAAATTTTCTCCAAAGACAAAATTTCAATGAAATTTTCTCCAAAGACAAAATTTCAATGAAATTTTTTCTAGAGACAAAATTTCAATGAAATTTTTTCTAAAGACAAAATTTCAATGAAATTTTTTCTAAAGACAAAATTTCAATGAAATTTTTTCTAAAGACAAAATTTCAATGAAATTTTTTCTAAAGACAAAATTTCAATGAAATTTTTTCTAAAGACAAAATTTCAACAAAATTTTCTCTAAAGACAAAATTTTGAATGAAATTTTTTCTAACGACAAAATTTCAATAAAATTTTCTCTAACGACAAAATTTCAATAAAATTTTCTCTAACGACAAAATTTCAATAAAATTTTCTCTAACGACAAAATTTCAATGAAATTTTCTCTGAAGACAAAATTTCAATGAAATATTCTCCAAAGACAAAATTTCAATGAAATTTTCTCCAAAGACAAAATTTCAATGAAATTTTCTCTAAAGACAAAATTTCAATGAAATTTTCTCTAACGACAAAATTTTAAAGAAATTTTCTCTAACGACAAAATTTTAATGAAATTTTCTCTAACGACAAAATGTCAATGAAATATTCTCTAAAGACAAAATTTTAATGAAATTTTTTCTAAAGACAAAATTTCAATGAAATTTTTTCTAAAGACAAAATTTCAATGAAATTTTTTCTAAAGACAAAATTTCAACAAAATTTTTTCTAAAGACAAAATTTTGAATGAAATTTTTTCTAACGACAAAATTTCAATAAAATTTTCTCTAACGACAAAATTTCAATAAAATTTTCTCTAACGACAAAATTTCAATGAAATTTTCTCTAACGACAAAATTTAAATGAAATTTTCTCTGAAGACAAAATTTTAATGAAATTTTCTCCAATGAAATATTCTCTAAAGACAAAATTTTAATGAAATTTTCTCTAAGGACAAAATTTCAATGAAATTTTCACCAAAGACAAAATTTCAATGAAATTTTCTCCAAAGACAAAATTTCAATGAAATTTTCTCCAAAGACAAAATTTCAATGAAATTTTCTCCAAAGACAAAATTTCAATGAAATTTTCTCCAAAGACAAAATTTCAATGAAATTTTCTCCAAAGACAAAATTTCAATGAAATTTTCTCCAAAGACAAAATTTCAATGAAATTTTCTCCAAAAACAAAATTTCAATGAAATTTTCTCCAAAAACAAAATTTCAATGAAATTTTCTCCAAAGACAAAATTTCAATGAAATTTTCTCTGAAGACAAAATTTCAATGAAATTTTCTGTAAAGACAAAATTTCAATGAAATTTTCTCTAACGACAAAATTTTAATGAAATTTTCTCCAATGAAATATTCTCTAAAGACAAAATTTTAATGAAATTTTCTCTAAGGACAAAATTTCAATGAAATTTTCACCAAAGACAAAATTTCAATGAAATTTTCTCCAAAGACAAAATTTCAATGAAATTTTCTCCAAAGACAAAATTTCAATGAAATTTTCTCCAAAGACAAAATTTCAATGAAATTTTCTCCAAAGACAAAATTTCAATGAAATTTTCTCCAAAGACAAAATTTCAATGAAATTTTCTCCAAAGACAAAATTTCAATGAAATTTTCTCCAAAAACAAAATTTCAATGAAATTTTCTCCAAAAACAAAATTTCAATGAAATTTTCTCCAAAGACAAAATTTCAATGAAATTTTCTCCAAAGACAAAATTTCAATGGTGAGCGCTATCGTGAGATTATATCCAACTTTTTTTCCCCAAAATGCAAGAGCTTGATTGCATGACATGTGATTTCAACAAGACGGTGCCACATGACACACAGCACGCGTAACAATAGACTTATTGAGAGGCAAGTTCGGTGAACATTTTATTTCACGTTCGGGACCGGTCAATTGACCGCCTAGATCGTACGATTAAACGCCTTTAGACTATTTTTTGTAGGGCTATGTTAAAGCTCGTGTCCATACAGACAAGCCCGCTTCAATTGACGCATTGGAAGACAACATTGAAGCATTTATTCGTGAGATACCGGCCGAAATGTTGGAAAGACTATGCCAGAATTGGACTAAGCAGATGGACCATTTGAGATACAGTCACGGTCAACATTTGCATGAAATAACCAACAAAGAGAATGGAAACATTTGTGCTACCCTGTTTAAACTCCATGTTTTTGGATTCGCAAAAAATTTTACTCATGGATCAGCAAATACATGAACCGAACTATATTTTATTGATGCTACCTTGTTTTTATGGTATTCATCCAGTGCTTTTCGAACTTTCAGAAAAGTTGTACCCAGGGATCAGCCCTAAGTGTGCCCCTTCCCTATTAGGCATTTGGCAACTACCCTGTTGCAACTACTTTGAAGGCCTCTTGCCAACACAAACAAAGAAATGTATATGAGTGTGTGTGTACGTGTGCAGAAAGTGTGCGTACGTAAGCAAAGAATATGCGAGAAAGAAGATAACAACAAAGAGAATGCAAACAAGAAACTTACATCTTAATACCGTCAAATATGGCCAGCTGTGCGCGTAAGACCGCCTTGGGTATATGTATCTGTAACCGTACCGGGCTTAAATCCGTATTTTTGTCTCACGTCAGCAGGTGTTATAAATGGAAAACAAATAATTGAGCCAATAAAACTGGTTTTAATGATCAATGTTAATGCGCTTTAAGAAATGGAAATGGACATGAGTACTAAACAAGTAAAATCGTGCTAAGTTGTTGAAAAGCATAAAAAACCCCTTATGCAAAATTTCAGCCAAATCGAATAAAAATTACGCCCTATAGTGGCTCAAGAAGTCAAGATTCAAGATCGAGTTATATGGCAGCTAGTTTTACTCCTTCGAAAGTAAGCGTGCTTTCGACACATAGACGGAAGGACGGACTGACGGACGGACATAAAATTTCATGATGATCAAGAATATATATACTTTATGGGGTCTGAGACGAATATTTCGAAGAGTTACAAACAGAATAACGAATTTAGTATTCCCCCATCCTATCGTGGAGGGTATAAAAAATTTAAGACTCATTGTCAAGTTTGCAATGCATTATACTTCAGTGCATTATCACTTTTCAAAATTTTCTTAAATAAAATAATAACTTTCATATCTTTTTAAAAATTTCTTTGCATCTAAATTATCAGTGATCAATACTAAGCACAGTAACTTTATGGAATGGACAATTTTGGTATCAATCGCTTGAATCTTGCCGAAATTTTCAAAAAGCATATGTCAGGACATCGTGGTATGAGGTTCTTTCACCCAACTATTATCCAACATAATAATAATAATAAAACGGAAGATATCAATCGCTACAACCTTCAGGAAAGACTGCAAACTATGATCGCGCATGTCCATTCTCAAATAAAAGGTAATAAAATTCTTTAAAATCAGTAAAAAAAAAACGCTGCTAAAAAAATTCATTTGTCCTTACAGAAAGCGAATATTATCTAAATTCTGCTATAGAGGCTCAAATAAGTTCTAATTCTGATAATAAACCACAAGCTAAGGTGAAATCCTCCATCCATAAAGAAATGGCTGCTAGACCTAAAAGAAATTCCATTATCAATATCATTGCAGAGGATAAAATAAAGAAGAAAGTTCTTAATGACAACCTCTCTAACATAACCCTTAGTATTCCACGCCTGAAAGTCCTCTGCCAGGACAAAGAACAGAAACGTTTGTGTTGTACCATTCCACCATACAAAGATGATAATAATTATATTCATCAAAAAAGATTGGCAGAAATTAAACAGAAGAATGCACTTCTCAGTTCCATGGTAGAGGATCAAAAACAATTGCAGCTTGACAGACAATCCATAACTCGGGAAGTCTGCATTATCCGCAATAACATTGAGAATATAAGAGGACGTTTGGATACTTCAATTAAGAAACTGCGAGAAACAAAATTCATAGCAAAGTAAAGAAAAAAAACGCCAATTCAATACAAAAAAACCTTAATAAAAAATGTAAAGTTTTGAATAGCTCATAAATGGAAGAACCCGTTTGAGTAATAATCTTTCTTGTATCCAAATATTTACCAAAATGTTAGTTCAAAACAAGGGTATTCATTTACACATAGTGGCAGTTGCCCAACAACACAATATTGAGTGCACTATCCGTCGAAATCAGTGATTAGTGCAACTCTATTCATTTACAGATAGTGGCAGTTGCCCAACAACACAATATTGAGTGCACTATCCGTCGAAATCAGTGATTAGTGCAACTCTGATTTTGTGTATGATACTAGTTCGCGCCATTTTTCGTTGTTTATGTGTGTTCTGGTTCTTAACTATGATAAACACACACACACGCAACTGGTTGACAGATAGTGCAATTCGCAAAAAAATTACTCAGGTGTTTACGGTACACTACCTGGTAATTATGTATTGGTTCAAACCCAGGCAAATTTATACAAGGAAAGCTTTTGCCAACACACACAAAGTAATTTGTGTGCGTGTGTGTATACGGATGCATACATGAGCTGAAAATTTGCGAGAATGAAGATAACAACAAAGATAATGCAAACAAAAATCGGTCATCTTAATACTGCCAAACCTGGCCATCTGTTAACGGCTGTTCGCGTGAGACCACCTTTTTAAACCCGCATTGCCTAGAAACAGCCCAAGGCATATTAACCCAAGTATTGTACAGCAAACAGCTGAGTACAATTCGCGAAGTGTCAGCTAGTTTTGGTTGTGCGTGTGCAAAAATGGCGCGAAGTAGTAACATACTCAAAACCAGAGTTGCACTAATCATAGATTTTGACAGATAGTACACTCAATATTTTGTTGTTGGACAGCTGCTCCACCGCCTATTTCTAGCCAACGTTTCGCCGACGTTTTTATGTGGAGTTTGACAGCATTCCGCCTGCAGAGCTGAACAGAATAGCTTATACGTTTTATTTATATGGAGTTTGACAGTTGTTCATGTGAAAAGCCGAATAGAGCACCAACCCTAACTAATGAAACAATTTTAATAAATGTATTACGTTTTCATTGAGAATTTTGTTGTGTTTCAAGTAAGTAATAGCAAAAAAACATGTATTTTCAACTATGAAAAACGGACATAGGACCAGCCATAACAAGTTTTTGCTTGAATAATTATTCGCCCATCGCCTTTCGTCATGATTGTAGGCATGGAAGCCACATACACTACCATTTTGTACAACCATGTGGTAAAAGCGGCATCATTTTATCCAGTGAAATAAACTGCTTGTCTTGTCTGGAAATAAAAATTAATATTTACCTATTGTTATCAATAACCACGAAGCTACAATTACTAGGCAACTTAGGAAAACTCACATCAAGTCGTCAACATCGTTATGGGTTCTTCCAAAAAACATAAGAAGCATAAACTGGAGCGAAGAGAGAAATATGAAGGTCAGTAACACTGGTTTGTTGCGAATGCAATTTTAAGCCGCCAAAGGGGATGTAGTAAAAGAGCTTCTATTTCTTGTATTGTTTACAGAATATAGCCACAATACAGATCCATCTAGTCTTCAAAGGGGTCTTAAGCTAATACTGAAAGTCGGTCCCAACAATACGCCTGAATATGGCGGTGCTGATGTTATAACGTCTTCTGTGGCTGGACCTCCAACGGCGGCAGAAGCCATGTGCAGTAGTCCACTAATGATGGAAGATATTGAAGAGCATCGCGAAAAACATAAGAAGTCCAAGAAAAAGAAGAAGAAGAAAGACCGCGAGAAAAAACACAAGCACCACAAGGAAAAGAAGAGAGACAAAGGCGAGCGCCACGTTGTTGATGAAAGTCCTCGTCGAGATACATCGTCCATGGATCGCACAGAGGACTTAACCTTAATCGCCAATCAAGATTCGCAATCGTTGCCGAGCACATCGTTTGGCTGTTTACAGCGTAGTCCTAAGGTGGGTGCGGCTGGGCCGCCTTCGAATATTATGCCATCAATAGGTGATGGTGATAGTAGCCAGGATGGTTTTAGCTTTATGGATGATGATAATTCCCAACCATTACCAGAACATGTTTTACTTTATGCTGGCATTACAACAGAGAATTCCCAATCATGTAGGCCAGTATCGAAACCAATAGTACCAATCAAAACGACGGATGAGGTGACATTGGATTCGCCAGCCTCTTCCTCCATACAAAGTTCATCAGTTGGAAATTCGTTAGGTGCTGCCACATGTGCGGGGAGTGAAGTCCCACCAGAAAACATTGTGGCAAATGCTCAACCAGCTGACGGTAGCGCCCCTGGTGCTGTCACAGTGGGTAGCATTAGCCCGACAAAACCTTTAGCAGAGGTAAAAAAAATGTTTTTTTTTTCAAGTTTCTGATTATAAGTTGTATTTCTTGTTTTAAATTTACAGTTAATTATACCCTCTCTTTCGCCATCGGCTTCCGACACCACACCGGGTGGTTCCAATTCCTTGGCTGCACTAACACCTAAGGTTCTAGAGGCGCCAAGAACTCCAAGCTCATCAAGTGAATCTGGACGAGAACCCAGAACATGTGTCCTCAAGCTAAAACATCAAAAAACATCCCTAAATAAATTACTCGAGCACCTTCTGCGTGGTTTAGAAAAACGGGATCCTCATCAGTTTTTCGCTTGGCCAGTAACAGATGATATTGCGCCTGGTTATTCTAAAATAATTGCAAGACCTATGGATTTTTCCACCATGCGCCAAAAAATTGATGATAACGATTATGCAACTTTAAATGAATTCACTGAAGATTTTCGTTTGATGTGCGAAAATGCCATACGATATAATCACGTGGATACTGTTTACCATAAGGCAGCTAAACGCCTACTCCAAGTGGGTATGAAACATTTGTCACCTGAAAACTTAATGCGAAGTTTAAAACCCACCTCGGGCTATTTAAGAGACCTTACGGCCAAAGAGCTCGGTTTCGAATTAATTCCGCAGAGTGGAGACTTTATTGGATTTGATCATCACGGTATGGCAGATTCTGCTGATGAGGGAGCCTCCACGGGAGCTGAAGAACCTATGACTCAAGCTCAAATTGAGGAAGAGGAAAAACGAAAAGCAATTCGTCTGGAAAATGAACCAAAAACTCGATTTGAGCCATACGTTGATGATTTAACGTCAGAGGAAATTTTAGCTCAAGTTCAAGGTGCAGCTCAATCAGCTAAGAAACGTTTGTCAGCCAAAGAAAAGGCCTACAAAATGGGCTTTCTACGACAAAATAAAGATGGATCCACATCTTTAAACTTTCTCATCAAAGATGAGAACGAAGGCCCCGAGAAAGTTGTTTGCTTGGGTGAATTAGTGGGCAAACTAAAACAAGGTTCCGGCCAGGTTCAAGGATACCGTGAAGACAAGCGTAATGAAGCAAAAATGGTAAAACCTTTAAATTATGGACCCTTTTCGTCATTCGCACCAACATTTGACTCACGTTTTTCTACACTTAACAAAGATGAGACCCAATTGGTTATGGAAACTTATGGTGATGCCATGAGCACCGAGTATGCAGAAAGTATTTTACAATTTACCAAAGACTCTTCCTATGCCACCATGTTGGCCAACGGTCTTCTCGATATGTTAACAAATGGCGAACATTCCAAATGCATGCAGGACCTATACGATCTTCAAGTACAAAACTATGAACAACAGGAAGCACTAAAATGTTTCACTAACGCCGGCCCTTTACTATTAGACAGCAGCTCGTCGCCGGCGCCAAATGAATCTCGCGCTCAAATTGAACAGGAATATGAAAAGTATAAAAATACCCGCATCGATTTCAGTCGCTTAAGAACCCTTAACGATTTGGGCATAGATACGACATTCTTAAATGACATCGAAAAGGAAATGAAAAATTTCGAATTGACAAGACGACTCCAGGAACATCTGAGTAACAATTTGAATCTTATAGATAAACTAAAAAATACGCAACATGAACGGCTTTCACAACCATTACCGCACCACTTGGGACTTGTGCAGCAGGCATCACAAGAGGAAACTCAGTTGGCGCATCAGGTCACTCAAAACCTGACGGATGTGGTGAAAAAATTACCACCATCGGCGGTAGCTGATCCATATGCTTTAAGAAAAGCTATGGGCTTGTCTTACGGTATGTGATTTAAATCGTGTTTCTCTTGTGATTGATTTTTCATAAATTTTTTCTACTTTCAGTTGGATTACCACCTCCTCCTTCCGAAACACAGCAACGTATACAATTACCCGCCATATTGCAACAACCTGTAACTATGCCACCGCTTGCTTTTACTCAGTCTCATCCGTCCACGACTTCAACTGCTACTTCACATGTCACCGCATCAAGCCAACTAGATCAACAGCATAATTTATCCTCTTCATCTTTGTCCATGGACATTGATGAAGACGTGGCCGGTAATGCTGGTGGAGATTTGGAAAATGAGCTGCGGGAATTTTTAGAAAGTGGCTCAGGCCTGCATGCGGCTTCTAGCTCAACTGCAGACGACAACAATCTTATGGCTCAATTACTTATGAATTGATACGTGACGAAGAGTAGAGCACCTTCCAATTCCCTAACTTTAAGATTTTTAATATTTTTTTCTAATTTATATTTCTATGTGTGTTTTCTTTTCAATCGTATGTACTTGTAGTTAAAATTTTAATTTAATCTTTTTTTTTTGTTTTTACTTTCCATGCTGCCGTTTTTTTTTTTTTTTTTTGTTTCTATCAGAGCGGGATTACCTCATTTCTTTTAATTTCCTTTTTCCCATCCCGATCTTTGACACAATTTTGTATTTATAAAAACTTCCATGTATTGCAAAAATAAATATGTAAATATAAACAGTTTAAAATTTGCAGGTAATGAAATTATGCTAGGATACACCTATAAGGAGAGGTCATGCGAACAGCTGAGTACAATTTTTTTTTCATTCAGGATGCACATATAATGTGAGGTCATGCGAACAGCTGAGTACAATTTTTCAATTTTTGTTTTGATTTTGCAATAACTTTGTTTTCTAAAATCTTTAAACAATGCTTTATTTTACCCCATGTTCCACACATAAGCAACAAAACAGTGTTAAAAATTTCAGCTGGAAAAAAAACTTACAGCAGAAATTTGCAAGTAAATTTTTAAAAATAAAAACCAACATTTATTTAACATTTATAACATAAATAAAAGCCACTCATATTAACGTTCATTTGAGGTATAATTAAACTAGTTAACCATTGGTAGTATGAGGGAAATAGCCAAAAGAATTTTAATGAGTCGATTATGGATGGCAACCTAACTTAAGTTGCGTTGCCAACGAACAAATTTGTTACAAACATTTTCGTTTTGCTATTAAATTACATATTTTTTTACAAATTTCTTATTTGCTGAACTTTAGAAATTCTGTATTGAGTGAAATTGACAAAAATTTCCAACTTTATACTGATATTTACATCGTGGTTCTGTCTCCTGGCAACGCAACTGTTGTCGAGTCGCAATCCATAATCGGCCCATAAATTTGCCTTCTAAAGTTTTGTTCCGTGGCGAACTATTTAAAGGTGGTCTCATTTGTACAACAAACACAAATCATATGATGCAATCCGCCTGCTGATCTTGCTATAAAGCTGATCGACGTTTTGCCAACACACGTGTACGTACATGAACAGAGAATATGGGAGAAAGAAGATAATAACAAACAGAATGCAAACAAAAATCTGACATTTTAATACCGTCAAACGTGGCCGGCTGTCAGCAGCTGTTCGCGTGAGACCACCTTATTAAATCCCCCTTAGTTTTGTTTTATCGAGACAAAACAGCTGATCGTATGACTCCACCAAAGATTTTGGAAATTATACAAGATGGTCAGATGCCTCACAGTTTAGGATCAAACATGTACGAAAGCATTTTTTACTTGCAGTATGATGACAACATTTTGCATTTTTTCCATTAAATAAAAAAAGTGATTTAAAATTGCTAAAAATGGTGCCAAAAGATAAAAAAAAAATATATGTAGGTATATGTTATATTTGCAATCTCCGATCATTGAGTTCGTCTCGAAAGAGGAACAAACAATTGAGGGTAATTTTGTAATTATTAGCAAATTAACTTTCTATTTGCGAGGGAACACAAAGAGGAATTGATAAAAATAATGCATTCGATGCCAACTTGCATGAACTTAACCACTTTTACGATATAAGAAAGAGCAAGTAGAGCTTGGTCGTATACGGTCTTGGGACCTCACCTCTCGAAATCCACCTTGCATTACCTTATAAATCTACCTTGAGTGACTTTGTAAACATTAAAGGGGTCCGGCCGAATAAATACCATAAAAACAATTTCGGCAAGACCTTTTAATAAAACAGCTGTTTTTATTATACGTAAACAAAAGGAAATAAATAAATGCAATTAACTTCTCTTAATGTCCTTGCTGGCATATTTAAATCTAGCAATAAGTGAGCTACACAGCATATTTATACGTACTGATTCATACCATCACAATGGCCTGTGAAGTTAAAACATTTGGATATCTTCAAGATTTTACAAAGGTCCAGGAATACTTTGGACTAAAACATGGTATTATATCCAATTAATTTTGAAATTTCAAGATATCAATATCGTTCTTATCATTTTATAGATGAAAATTGGCTTAATGGCATTAACTATTCCATATCACCAACGGGAGAGTTAATTGCCATGACTCTTGGAGAAAAGTTGGCCCTATTAAGCTCCAGCTGGAACTCAACGCCCACATACAGTCTTTGTTGGTGTGGCGAACTGGAGGATCCCAATCAAATTGTGACATCCGTTATATGTCTACCAATGTATGGTCGTTCAGTGAACACTGGAGCAGAATGGACATGTGTGGCAATGGGTCTTAACTCGGGAATGGTAGTGTTTTATACCGATTCGGGTATAAAACTTTATTCACAAATGTAAGTACTTTAAAGATTTCAAATCGATTCATCTATTGTACAATTTCGAATATAACTTACGTTCATATTTAACTTTATCTAAATTTGCGGAATTTCAAGGTCATTTGTTAAACGCTAACAACAACAAAATAGGCGTTCATAAGTAAGAGTCATATACAAAAAGATATCCCTTAAAAGTTTAATAAATTGGTTTGTGTGATTAACATGGTACAATCGTAGTGCATTGGTTACCATTCTCCTATCACGCTTTGGTTCAAAACCCAGTAATGACTAGGGTGTTTTTTAGCAAAATCTTCAAAATGAATATTTCTGTATTTCAATTATGAGATAAATGAGTTTTTATTCTATAGCCCCTTTACTAAATTCCTATTTCCCTTTCATCTGTCTAGCTACCACGAAGCATCTGTTGTAACGATTAAAGCCCATACACCACCGAAACGTTCCGAAGCTGAGACATTTATTTATATTGTATATGATAATTGTGTATGCACTCTGAAGGGATCTGATTTTGTACCGCATCTAAACAATTTGCGACAAAATTTAAATCGCACGGCTGGACGTAACTCTGCAACATATTCCGGACACTCAAATGCAACAATTGCCGATTTGTTGAGTTATCAAAAATTTACATTTCCCAACGGGAAGGATACTATTATAAATGATGCTGTAGTCGATGCCACACAAATACCAAGAGTTTTTGATCACATTGTTGATCAATGTGTTTCATTTGGTTTCCATGCCCGTGTATCGTCTACAACAATGAAAAGTTCGACAATTGTGGGTGTTGGCGCAGAACCTTGTTTGGGTTACTATCTGGCTGAGGAAGGTTATAAGACAATATCGTTTGGTGAAGTGGCAAAAGATGTCATTGGCACAGCTTATCGCAATATTATGGGAAATATTTTTGGTCGGGCCCCACCTACACCGTCGCCAGAAGAGCAGCCATCACAATCCGTTGGCAAAGAATTGCAAATGCGTACAAAATGTCGCTTCTTCGATGCAAAACGGGACGGCAACACTATATCCATTGCTCCAAATGGTCGTCTGGCTGTGGTCATTGATAATTTGGATAGAGTATTACTAGTCGATACTCAGAGGTGTGAAATAATTCGTGTGTGGAAAGGCTATCGCGAGGCACAATGTGCATTTGTGCCAGTCAAAGAGAAAACCCTGAAAGGGGTGGCAACGTCCAGACGCAAAACCCTGTTCTTAGTGATATATGCTCCACGCTTAGGTTGCTTAGAAATATGGCCACTGCAGCATGGGCCTAAAGTGGCAGCCTTCACCGTTAGCAAAAATGGCCTACTGGCCTATAGCACGCACGGTTTAATGGGTAATATAAAGCCTTGTGTGTGTTGCCATTTACAATGTTTGTAATTAATAATTATTTCTTATTCTTTAAGGTCTAACACCAGAGAGTAAGAACCGTACTCACATTAATACATGTCTCTTTCTCGACCCCAGCGATGCCTGTGTCAAGGAAATACAAATACCATTTCACTATGCTTTAAGTACCGCCAATTCAGCCACTTCCAAAGATATACACATACTCAGACGTCTGAAAAATCTTTTGCGTTCTAATGACAGCAAAAATCTTGATATTGAAGAAATCACCTCAATGGCTGCCGACTTTCAAACAATTGAGGTGCGTCAGCAGTGCATGGAAATGTTACTTAAAAGCAAGCAATTACAGGCGCATGTTTTTCAAAGCATCATCAACGCTTTTGACCTAACTTTGCAGGAGCAAATAGAAAATCCAGAAAAATATCACATTAAATCAATTGAAGACTATGAAAGTTTTCAAACAAGTGTACGCAATTATAAACACCTCTGCAAGTTCTACATGGAAATGAAAGTGCCTCAGCAGCGTGAATATGTAGAAACATTAGAGCTGGATGAGAGTGATCTTGTTATAATTCAGCAGCTGGTATTGCTTTTAAGCGATACCTATCTGCTGAAACAACAAATGTCAGAATTTGGCCTGGATACTGGTTCAACTACACGCGGAGTTACCTTTGGTGCTGAATTCGATGATGTTGGTGAATTTGTTGAATTTCTCAATATTTTCCAAGTGGATCAGCGAGATCGGATACCTTTGTTTAAGGACAAATCGAGACATTATGGAGAAGTTAGCTCAAAACTCTTTCATCGTTTCTTTACACATGGCCTATGTTTTGATCAGTTCAAAATTGCGGCAGAAAAATCACTAATACCCTATCAAGATCTATTGGTATTGGCTCTATATTATTGGCTGGAGAAACCATTTTTATATAAAAATTGGTAAGCTAAAGAAAAGTTATTATTGTTATTATCATATGAAAGCCTTTCTTTTATTTCTACATTTAGCGATGAAGTCATAAGCGATATGTCACGCTTGGCTGAAATGATTAAATCTATATGTGATTTGGCCGGAGATGTAGTTAATGACTATGCCTATAATACGATTTCTTCTTGGTGGCAATATGTCAGGGAATTACTGTTGAATAGCCCCAAATCCTTGGGACTCCTGGTGGCAATCGTATGCAAAACTGTAGCAATATCTTTGCGACGTGAATTTAAAGAGGTAAAAAACAATTAATATACAGGGTAGCTGACACAAAGTGATACCAATTCAAAAGACCACATTTGTTGTGGGAAAATAATTTTCAAATGTTTCAAATGTCAAAAATGTGTGAAAGTGATCTAAATTTTACCCAATATGACCATGTTTTACCTTAAGAAATGCTTTAAATTGATCAAAAACGATTTGCAAGCTGCTCGAATGTAATCCGCCGTTATTATGGCCCATTCCCAATGGCATTCCGATTCCGATTTGCACTGTGTGGACACAATGAAGTGGGGAACATGAGTTTTTATCCGTTCTTGATCTACACGTGTTTCTTAGATTACGTCCATGGTCTTCGTACGAAACATTTGCGTACTCACGGCTCCAAAGTAGCTTCCAAAATGTTTTTTTGCGATTTCCACTGCGTGGACAAAATGAAGTGGGGAACATGATTTTTAATCCATTCTTGGTCTACACGTGATTCTTACTTTTTACGTCCATGTTTTTTCCGATAATAAGTCGCATTTACTTCTTGATGAAAACAAGTAAAGAGCCCATGCTGGTCACAGCTGCCTTACCATGACTTGAAATGGAAAATTACTTCGGATGGCCGTTCGTAGGTATAAGCAAACAAAGGACCAAAATTTTGACCCGGAAGGACCTACGGGGTCTCGAGAATTTTGAACCCTCTTAAACCTAGGCAATATGAGTACCTAATTAAAGATATAAATGAGTAGATTACGAATATTCATGAAATTAACTTCTGCAAGAACTCTAAATTAGAACAAATACATATTTACAAAAAAATTAAAATTTTTCAAAAAATGGCGCTGTTTTACAAAAAACTTTAGAAGGTAAATTTACAATACTTTTGCTATTTCCCACTGTTGGAGGAGAAAAGGAGGTGAAGAGGAGAAAATCTCAAATTTTTCCACATTTAGAAGGCAAATAAAGTTTTGTTTAAAATAACAATTTCGAAAAATTTCCAAATATGGATCAAATAGGGATTTTTGGCCCCTGGAGGGATCCACCAGCCCGAGCCCCAAAAACGGACTTTGTATTCGGGTTCCTGGGGCCAAATTTAGCGCGTATGCAATAAATTAGATTTTTTGCTAACTACCCCATAAAATACAGTTCTGGCGTATATGAAAAAACTGCACTTTATAGGGTGCACCCCCGATTTTTTTTTCATTTGTGACACCCCGGAAGACCCGGAAGAACCTTAGAGGTCTTGAGAAGTTTTAACCCAGATAATAGATGCAATATGCTTAATCTACCCCTTTGCACCTTTCATTGGAAACCCATTGCCTGTGTTAATAAGGGGCAAAATTATTAAGACCCCGTAGGACAATTTTTAAACAATTTTTAAGCATGTTCGTAATCTACTCGACAATACCTATTATTTAAAACCCTTTAAAACCCCATATAGTCTAGTTTGGACCCTAGGGGGTCCAAAAACGGATTTCGCATTCGTGTTCCTAGGTTCAACCCACATCTACACATAAAATTTCAGCGAAATCGGATGTGCGCCCTATAAAGTGCAGTTTTGCCCAATATATAAATTTTTTTCCTTCGCTTGTGCTAGTGCGGGCTAAAGTGAATTAGCCCGTTTCATCGCAGCTCTCTGAAGAGGATGATTCCATCAAAACACTTAAGAAACCGATCATTGCTCTTTTCATTGTGTCTGGAAGGATACAAAGCTTGAATTTTTCAAGATTTTCCAAAAAAATCCGCAAATTTTGCACTTACCTTCTAATGTAGAACAACCGACTTGAGGTAAAATTATGACTTCATTTGGCTGGTCTTCTGTACCAGAACACTAGCTGCTGTCTTGAATCTTCATTAAAAGTAAACAAAAATGAAAAAAGTTTAATAAATACCAATAAACAATATTTTTATTTTTTACTTACATCTGCCTTCTTGGTGTTAGCTTTTGTATTTTCATGTAACGGCTGCTTTTCATAAAACAGCTGATCTGTACAAAATATCTATTCAAAATTTCAAATTTCTGCTGGCAAAAAAGTTCCAGTAAAAATTTGCAGGTTCTCAATTTTCGAACTGTCAAAATTTTCTCTCTCTCTCGCGCTCTCTTCTGCTGGCAAATAAAGTACGCTGACGACTTCCAGTAAAAATTTGTGAAAATTTGCATTATTGTTTTGAGTTTCCGAACACAGATATTATCGCTGCGAATGAAGCTAGTGTGAACTTGGTAACACTTCTTGTCAGCTACCCTACATTATTGAGTATTGTATGTTTTTTCCATTCAATACATGTGCTTTCGTTCATAATATATCTCTTAAAGGGTTCCTGCGACGAAGGTTCTCAAAATGAAGATGATAATTTCGAACGCATATCTCATGATGAAGCTCAATGGGGATTGTTAATAGGCAAACTAGAAGACATAGCTATTTTGGGAGCTATTTTAGAGTAAGTAATGCATTATAATAGTAGTCCCTTCATTAATTTCAAACCGAAACTATTATTTAGATATCCCATACAAAGTGTGGAACCCGTAATGCCAGAAATTCCCTATGAACAACCAGATTGCAGTTTAAAGTTTATTGTTAGTGGTGGCAAAGGTATTGTCACAGATCTAACAGCAAAATGGTTAATAAATACTCGCATACATCCCTCGAAGATTGTGGAAATCGATAATGCTGAAATTGTTCTAGAAGGTGGAGATAAGTCAGTGCAAAATTCTACAACAGTTGATACTCAACAAGATTTGAGTCCAAGAAAAACACAATTAAACGACGACAATGCTGAATTGGATGCGGTGCTCATGAAGCTAACGTTATTGAGGAAACATTTTCCTTTTAGTTTGGAATCCGGTTCTTTACTAAGCCTTTTGACATGGCATTATATGATATATTGGAGCAAGAATTTAACAAGTTTAGAACATTTCAGGGCCGCCATTGAATGTCTGGAGCAATTTAGAGTAACTGACCAAGCTCTCAAACACGGCATTTCTTGTATGCTTTGGCAAGCGGCTATAAAGTTTCCCCTACAAAGTACAGCCAAATTGATAAATAAAGTTGGTAGACTGCCAAAGGACAAATTGTGTCAGCAGGACATTGAAATGTCAGCATCATGTGTTCCCGAATTTTTGGAACTGTGCTTATCATTCCTTCATCATATGGAAGATTCATTAAATCATGGATCATATGATCTAAAATTTGAAGTGTCCTTGGCCGAAGGTCAAACCCCATTACAATTTCTCGCTCTGCAGCAACACCATGCCATTAAGGAGCTGATGAAATTGCACTATGAATTGTGTTCGGTTTTACATTTCATTTCGTTCTTCCAATTGAGAGTATCGAAACCCATGACCTTGGTATTTGATGCAATGAGCAACAAAGCCTTCTTTGCTGATATAAATAAAGAGCTTAAATTTGTACTACCAGCTCCCGATATGGTTCTACAACAGCACCGAACAGATTTTCTATGTAAAGCTATAACCGCATCAATGGATTTGATAAGAGAAGACCTGGAACAACTATTTGTGGCTGAACATATGCAATATATGGATAAATTTTTCAAACTAGCTGAAAGTTGGAGTTTGGATCAAAGGGCTTTAAGAAGAAGACAGGTGTGTGCACTACCAAAAAAAAAGTAACGTTTTTGTCTTAATTATTTGCCTTTGTTTTTGCTGCTTTAGATTGTCGATCTATATGCTCATGGTTTCGATGCAAATGCGGAGCAATTGCTTACCGATATAGCAGATGATGAATTCATAGGACGTATGCTACTTGAAATTGCTGGTCGGCGTTTAAATTTATATGCAAATACATCACAAGGTACATTCTTGAAAATAGCATCGGTGGGACAACAACTTTTGTGTTATTTGGACAATCTTGTAAGTGTTGCAGCTGTCTATTATCCACAAACATGACAAAACTTCTGGTACGCTCACTTTTTTGTACACATACACATATATACACTTGTTTTTCTTTGCGGTTGAACTCGTAATTAACAACATCGTAATAGGTAGATGTTTTTGTTTGTTTTTATTTTAACATGTAAAGTTTTGAACGTTCAAACATTTTTTTAGGGTTGATTAACAAATTGTGTTGTGTGAGACTTATGGTAAACATTTATTTGTATACCCTCCACCATAGAATGGGGGTATACTAATTTTGTCATTCCGTTTGTAATACCTCAAAATACGCGTCTAAGACCCCATAAAGTATATCTATTCTTGATCGTCATGTCATTTTAAGTCGATCTTGCCATGTCCGTCCGTCCGTCTGTCTGTCGAAAGCACGCTAACTTTTGAAGGAGTAAAGCTAGCCGCAATCTTGTACGGATTCGAACGGATTCGAGCTATATAAAAGGGCCGAAAGGGTCTTGCATATGGCATATGACTGGGCTAGACCCAAAAGTCTCAATGTTAACCCAGAGAAAACTGAAATATGCCTGTTCACGAGGAAGACGAAGGTTAGAAAATTTAACGCACCACGTTTCCACAATAAGACGATATCTGACAAGGTCAAATACTTAGGTGTGACCTTGGACAGAAAACTGAATTGGAAGTGTCACATTCAGGAGCGTACTGAGAAGGCTCACAGATGTTGGGCACTATGTAGACGGGCCGTAGGTTCGAAATGGGGCCCGAATCCTAGGATAGTCCACTGGCTCTACAGGAGCGAGATTAGACCAATACTTAATTACGCCTCAGCAGTTTGGTGGACTGCTATGGAGAAAAAGTGCAACATAAGGACCATACAACAGGTTCAGAGAACATGTTGTCTTGGCATAGGCGGAGCGATGAGGACCACGCCCACCAGGGCACTGAAGGCTATTCTCGATATCCGACCCATTGACATACAGATTAAGTGTGAGGCAGCCACTGCGGCTATGAGACTTAAGGCGATGGAAGAATGGATTGAGTATGGGAGCAACTCATGCCATCGCGGTATAATCGAGGCGACGATAGGAAACCTGGAAGGAAGGGGAGAGGTTTCCGATCGGATACCTGAGATGAACCTTGAAGTCGAGTGCGACGCACTACTGGCATCGACACAGTCTTGAATTGATGGAACCCTAGTATTGCCATCTGGAAGATCATGTTACACGGATGGATCAAAGCTAGAGGACAGAGTGGGCCTGACCATAATACGATCCTGCAGGCGGAGATCCAGGCGATTTCGTAATGCGTGAAGTGGTGTGCTGCTAACGCGAGGATGTCGAGTGTGAACATCTTTACCGATAGTAAAATTGCCATAAGGGCAATAACAACCAGGACGGTAAGGTCACGAACAGTCTTACAGTGTAAGAAGGAGATTGACGCCTTCTCTGAGGATGGGAAAATCCGCATTGTTTGGGTGCCGAGCCATAACGGAGATGATGAGACGTTAGAGCATTTCCTTTGTCATTGCCCGGCTTTCGCGTCTAACAGATACCAACACTTGGGTGGACACACAATACCAGACATAAACCAACTTAGGGGAGTGGTATTGAAAACAATTAAGGATTTTGTAAGTAGCACGGAATTCCTAACTTAAAATTTTCTTTTTAGAGATTACTTTGTAGTTTTTAGAGCGCACAACAAGACGACTACTCGCTTAGGTGTATGTCCATAGTGGCATGGGGCGGATTAATATCTGCACCCTCTTTTCAACCTAACCTAAAGTTAGCTGCTTGAAACTTTGCACAAATACTTTTCATTAGTGTAGGTCGTTTGGGATTGTAAATGGGCCAAATCGGTCCATATTTTTATATAGCTGCTATATAACCCGATCTTGGGTCTTAGCTTCTTGAGCCTCTAGAAGGCGCAATTCGCAATTTTCGTTTTTGCATGTGGTGTTTTGGTATCACTTCCAACAACTGTGCCAAGTTTTCGGTTCATAAACTGATATAACTGCCATATAAACCGATCTGGGTCTTGACTTTTTTAGCTTTTAGGGGCGCAATTCTTTTCCGATTTGTCTGTAGTTTTGCACGTGCTGTTTTAATATCAGTTCCAACAACTGTGCTAGGTATGATTCGAATCGGTTCATAACCTAGTATTGCTGCATATATAAACCGATCCGGCATCTTGACTTCTTGAGCCTCTTGAGGGCACAATTCTTATCCAATTTGGCAGAAATTTTGTACAACGGCTTCTCCAATGACCTTCAACATACGCGTTCAATGTGGTCTGAATCGATCTATAGCTTGATACAGCTCCCATATAAACCGATCTCCCGATTTTGCTTCTTGAGCCCCTACAAGGCGCAATTCTTATCTGAATGATATAGCTCCAATAGCAAAACAGCCCTTATTTATTATTCTTTGTTTGCCTAAAAAGAGGTACCGCGCAAAGAACTCGACAAATGCGATCCATGGTGGAGGGTATATATTGGGTTGCCTAAAAAGTAATTGCGGATTTTTTAAAAGAAAGTAAATGCATTTTTAATAAAACTTAGAATGAACTTTAATCAAATATGCTTTTTTTACACTTTTGAGATTGGGAACTCGCTTTTTGGTTAATGCAAAATTCAAGCAGATTGTTTATTCTATTTAACGGAATGACTAAATTAGTATAGCTACCATCCTACAGGCTGTCTTACACGAAGTGTTAACAAGTTCACAATGGAATATCTGTCAAACTAAAAATGACAGCTACTTGATATTATTTATTGACAGCCCATTATATTGTGTATAAGCCACTAAAAAACATTTGCTGCTGAATTTATTTTAATTTAAAGTTATTTGTGATGGAATTCATTGAAAATTCTGTATATTTTAAACAGCACGAATCTCCGAACAATAATAATTTACAAATTGCCGCTTCTGATCCTCAAGAAATCGACCTTACTGCCTTAAGTAAATTAGTGCACAATTCCGTTCGGCATATACCACCAAAGGAACAGGCTCTTCTGCGTATTGGCGCACAAATGTTTGATGTATGCACCCTTTTACAAGAATAATGGATTAAATGAAATACAATGAACCCTCATGCCTATTATGTTACTTATTATATTATTATTATTATAAGCAACAACAAAAATTAACAAAATGAAATGTATTTAGTTCTAAAGCAATATTTTCTTTATTCAAGTAAAATATTAAGTGTGTATTTATTTAAAAATAAAAAACGTAACATTTTTTACTTATGTTTTGTTTTGGTATGTCTGTATTCAGGATTCACTAATAGAAGGTTAGGTCACTGGTAAAACATAAAGTAGATAGGCCCCATGAACATCATTAAGGATGTCAAATCTGCCGATTGAAAATGTCATCGAAGAGGAGAAATCGTAAACATAGAATGAGTGTAAAAAGAGAACAAGTTGACATCCTCAATGCCAAGTACTGCCAAAATTTAAATCGGCTGATCGCCTGGCTTAACCTTATTCAGTGAATCCTACAGCCGGCTAGGTTTGAGTATTAAGATGTCAGATTTTTGTTTGCATTCTCTTTGTTGTCATCTTCTTTCTCGCATATTCTCTGCTTATTAAATCCACCTTGGGTGACAACATGGCGGATTGCACCATATGATTTGTGGTCGTTGTACAAATGAGACCACCTTTAATTGTTCCGCCATGAGCTCAAGCTGTGCACCCACATGATATGTAACTCCACCTTCAGTGAAAATATCTTTAGAGCAGCGTATCGGCCTTAAATACTATGCGAACAAACCTATTACAATTACTATTGGGTTGCCCAAAAAGTAATTGCGGATTTTTTTAAAGAAAGTAAATGCATTTTTAATAAATCTTAGAATAAACTTTAATCAAATACACTTTTTTACACTTTTTTTCTAAAGCAAGCTAAAAGTAACAGCTGATAACTGACAGAAGAAAGAATGCAATTACAGAGTCACAAGCTGAAAAAATTTGTCATTACATTAAGCAATACAAGCACAATGTATTGGGTTGCCCAAAAAGTAATTGCGGATTTTTCATATAGTCGGCGTTGACAAATTTTTTCACCCAATACAAGCACAATGTATTGGGTTGCCCAAAAAGTAATTGCGAATTTTTCATATAGTCGGCGTTGACAAATTTTTTCACAGCTTGTGATTCTGTAATTGCATTCTTTCTTCAGTCAGTTATCAGCTGCTACTTTTAGCTTGCTTTAGAAAAAAAGTGTAAAAAAAGTATATTTGATTAAAGTTCATTCTAAGTTCTATTAAAAATGCATTTACTCTCTTTTAAAAAATCCGCAATTACTTTTTGGGCAACCCAATATTAAAACGTACTGTTTTCCGAGTTGATTGTACAAAACAATAAACTATATCAGAGATGCGCATGTGACGAAATTTTTGCCGTGTTATATTTTAGTACAATAACTCGTTTCTTATTATCTGTTATCGCATGATATCGATAACTTACCAGTGCAACTTTGCACTGATATTAGCTGTATTTTATTTTAGTACTATGTAGTGCAGTGCAATGAAATTTGTATGCAAATGACATCTCTCCAGGACAACGAAGCTCTAGATATATTACCAGTGCAGGTAATGGGTTCAATCCCATGGCAGCCGGTTGTACGTACCGGATTGACCCGATGGAATCTTCATCGGCAAGGGCTGCCGCCTCAGTGTACGTGTTCGTCTTTTTTCGTCATGGGAGAGGCACATCCCGGAGTGCCTTCTCCGTATGCTTTTGGTCCGTGCCGGGATTGAAAAGAACCCCGGACCCTGGTTCTGTTCCGTTTGCCAGAACCGCCTTCATCATCGGTCAGTGTCGGTGAGGTGTAACAGGTGCTTGGAGTGGGTACATTTCCGTTCTTGCTCTGGCCTAACTTCGCTACGGGAGTATAGTCATACTGGCTATGTCGCTAGGTGCTGTGCGAACACAGCCAGCAGTGGGTCACAAGCGTCGCCGTCGTCGCCTTCGGCGTCCTCGTCGTCGGACTATGTGACCCCCCCGACCTCTCCCGTACGGCAATTTATGCAAAGACAGCACCCTAGCCCTACTATTGCCAGGCCAGTGTCGGGAAATGTATCGTTCCTGCAGTTAAACTGCAATGGACTGCGAGGCAAGATTGATGAGATTGTGGATTTTATGAGTCGGAAGAGCATATCGGTCGCAGCGATCCAGGAGACAAAGCTGACTAACACCTGCAGCTTGCACAGTTGTCACGGCTACAATGTGCTACGTAAGGATCGCTCAAGGAATGGAGGTGGGGGATTGGCCTTCGTTATACACCATTCCGTGCAGTATAGACCTATCTCGCCTGCGCTTGACGCTAGTGACCCATACATGGAATGTATGGGGGTAGCAGTCAAGTCTGGTACTGCCGAGATAGAGATATACAACGTGTATATACCGCCGGTTGGCAGCTGTGTCCCGATTAATGGCCAGGCCTACAGCCCCGACATAAGTGGGTTGCTATCTGCCATAGTCGTCTGGTTCTGGGGGATTTCAATGCACATCACTCGTCATGGCATTCTCCCCTAGGCAACGACCAGCGTGGCATAGCTTTGGCAGAGCAGATAGATAGCTCCACGTTTTGCACGGTGAATGAGGATGCCCCCACTAGGATTACGAGGAGGTGCAGCAGCTCGCCAGACATCTCAATCGCATCCCCTGATCTCCTGAGTGACGTATCCTGGCAAGCCGTCATCTCTTTGGGGTCAGACCACCTCCCCATAATCCTCACCATCGACCGACCACCCGACTTCATAACCTCTGAGCGCCGAACGTTCATCAACTATAAGAAGGCCAATTGGACTGGCTTCAGAGAGTATACCAATCGCCGCTTCAATGAACTGCCACCCCCCTCTGATGTGCTTGTGGCCGAGAGGAAATTCCGAGACATCATCAACGCAGCAGCCGCTCGCTTTATACCAGCCGGTCGAATACCGCAAGTGCGACCCAATTTCCCGGCGCAAGCAGTGGTACTCGCAGACGAGCGTGATGGGATTCGTGCTATGGACCCCGCTAACCCCAGAATCAGCGAGCTGAATCTGGAAATAAACAGGGTAGTCAACGAACATAAGCGGAATTTGTGGCTGGAACACTTGGAGCAATGTAACTTAGGCACCGGTGCAGGCAAATTGTGGGCCACTGTTAAGTCTCTCTCGAACCCCGGTAGACGGGACGACAGGACCTCAGTCACTTTTGGCGAGTTAACCGTGACTGATCCGAAGAGATGCGCCAGGTTGTTCAACCGTCAATTTATCGTGCATCCCGAGAGAGACAGGGCAAGGAGGAGAGCCATTCGCCGTATTCGTGGTCTCCGAGCCGATGAACAGCCATCACAATTTACCGTGGGCGAAGTTACGAATGTCATCCGTGGCGCCAAATCTTCCAAGGCGTTGGGCCCCGACGGAATCTCTACATTGATGCTGAAGAATCTGGATTTACCTGGAGTTGAGTACCTTACCACTGTCCTTAACCTGTCATTGAACACTCTTATAGTTCCCGATGTCTGGAAAATGGGCAGAGTGATCCCGCTACTGAAGCCTGGTAAAGACCCGAGTTTGGGGGAGTCGTACAGACCGATCTCCCTTCTCTCACCAGTGGCTAAGACGCTTGAGGCATTACTCCTCCCGAGCCTCGTAGGAGAATTTCCATTCGCCGAGCATCAACACGGATTTCGGAGACTGCACAGCACAACAACAGCTTTGCATGCCATCACCACACACATTTGCCGTGGCTTCAATCAACCCAGGCCATGTGATAGGACGGTCCTCGTGGCATTGGACCTATCGAAGGCATTCGACACGGTCAGCCATGCCAAATTATTTGAGGACATCGCCAACACGTCCCTCCAGCCAGGCCTTAAACGTTGGGTCGCGAATTATCTGTGTGGCCGCCAGTCATTTGTGGAATTTAGGGATAAGAAGTCAAAACACCGTAGAGTGAAACAGGGAGTTCCCCAAGGCGGGGTGATATCTCCGGCTCTGTTTAACCTTTACCTTTCCTCCATCCCACCTCCTCCAGACGGCATAGAGATCGTATCATATGCGGACGACTGTACGATCTTGGCATCAGGCCCCCCACCCATTGATGACATCTGCGATAGGTTGAACGTCTACCTCAACGAGCTTGCCTCATATTTCGCTGCAAGAAATCTGAAGATATCCGCCACCAAATCTTCAGCCACACTGTTCACTACAAATACGCGTGAGGTGAATTCTGAGCTGACTGTGATGGTCGATGGAGAATTGATTCCGACCATCAAGTGTCCCAAAATACTTGGCGTCACATTTGACAGCTCCTACACTTTCTCCCCACATGCCACAGCAATCTGCAATAAAGTCAAAAGTAGAAACAAGGTCCTCAAGTCACTCGCTGGCAGCACTTGGGGTGCAGACAAAGAAACCTTGTTGACCACGTACAAAGCAATTGGCCGGTCTGTGGTAAGTTATGCAGCGCCAGTGTGGTCACGTCAGCTTTGTGACACGCAGTGGAATAATATTCAGATCTGTCAGAATGCCGCCCTCCGAACTGCGACGGGCTGCCTCCTTAGTTCTCATGTGGACCACCTCCACCAGGAGACAAATATCCTACCAGTGCGAAGACATAACTACATGCTGTCTAAGCAATACCTTTTGGGCTGTTATCGCAGATATCATCCAAATCATCATCTTGTGGATAGATACCCACCGCCCAGAAGCCTTAAGGTAGATCTACATGATCTAGAGCGTGAGGTCCAGCGCTACAAGAGAGAACCTCTAGATGAAGCGGCATATCAAGCGGGTCTGAACAACATTCATGCAGACACGGTAGCAGACGCGTTAACTGGCTACCGGGTGAATGTAGTCCTTGGAGTACGACCGCCACCCATTGCACCCGAAGAAATCGACCTCCCCCGGCAAACCAGAGTGATTCTGGCTCAATTACGTTCCGGCAGATGCAGCCGCCTCAATTCCCACAGAGCTAGGATTGATGCCGACGTGCAAGATGTATGTCCCGACTGTAACCAGGGACCGCACGATACACGTCACCTGTTTAACTGCCCGGCCAGACCCACTCGACTCAGACCCAGATCCCTGTGGACGCACCCCATCTTAGTCGCGGAGTTCCTGGGTCTTGACACTCAACAGAATCAAGCAGACGAAAGATAGTACACAATAAACTGCTACAACAACAACAACAACAACAACAACCAGTGCAGGCTTATATATAACATAAGTCGTCCAGATTGCCATGATATGTTTTTCTCAATTTACAGTGGTCACCTGCAGAAATATTCCATTGTGAATGTGTGCTTAATGTAGATTTGAGATAGGTTTATTTTTTTCTTTTCCTTAGGCCGAATTACGCATACGTGATCAAGTGTGCTTTCGTATCGAATGAAACTTTACCTTGTATTTAATGGATGTTACACCACTTTTATAGACATTTTAATATAAATTTTTTACGAGCTATGATCAATTTAAACATTGGTGATATTCAATTTCAAAAATCTTCGTTCAATAAAGAAATGCATAATTCACAATAGAGAAAGTTCGAACGATTTTTCTCGCTCACGTATGCACTAGACACAATTTTTGCGATTTATTTTTTTTCCTTCACGTCTTGAGTATGCAGTACTAAAATAAAACACATCAATTATACAGAACAACAGACTTGCTTGCAGTGGGTATGAAAAAGAAAATAAAACACATTTATTTACGCTCACGAGATAAGATTAATTACGCACGTCATTTTGTATGCCATTTCCAACTTAGAGCAAAATTTTGTCAAAAACAACACTATTTTTGAAGTTGCGGGTGTGCTAAACTTATTTTCTGGGATGCTTTCCCGTGTTTTGTTGTAATTGGAATTTTTCGAGTCACGTTCACATCTCTGTGCCTAATCTCATCCCCAGTTTCTAAATCAAAAAAAAAAATAGATATAATTTGACACATTGGCCGGTCTGTTGCTTAACCAACACAGTTGCATAAAATGTTCACGAATTGCTTACGATTTAGTCGTGCTGCACGGGAACTGCCGCGAGTTCTTGCTGTACAACAAGAACTAATCCTGATAAAATCGAGAAACTTCTCGCTATCGCAAGCTGTCGAAAAGTTTAATTTTAAATCGGCTGTACCTAAGTTCTGTTGTTCGGTGACGTCTCCATCCGTCTATACTAATAAACGGTTATACGCAAAGAAAATGGCTTTAAAAAGTTTCGAAGAACTTCAAGTTGTTCCAGACGTAATTAGCGTTGCACCCACAGAATTGTTGAGTGTTAGCTATGGCGGAGGTGTAGAAGTTAAAGAGGGCAATGTTTTGACTCCCACCCAGGTCAAAGATCAACCTACTCTAAGTTGGAATGCGGATTCAAGTGCCTTTTACACAGTTTGCATGACTGACCCAGACGCCCCCAGTCGCAAAGAACCCACATACCGTGAATGGCATCATTGGCTTGTAGGAAATGTTCCCGGCAGTGATATAAGCGCCGGTGAAGTTTTGTCTGCCTACGTTGGTTCCGGACCTCCACAAGGTACAGGATTGCATCGCTATGTTTTCCTGGTATACAAACAGAATGGCAAGCTTACATTCGATGAAGCTCGCTTGCCCAATAACAGTGGAGACGGTCGTGGTTGCTTTAAAATTTCTTCATTTGCCGAAAAATATAAGCTAGGCAATCCCGTAGCCGGCAATTTCTATCAAGCCGAATGGGACGATTATGTACCCAAATTGTACGAGCAATTGTCTGGCAAATAAACTGCAATTATTCAATACGTATAAGCAACACTGCAGAGATTATGCTGGAAGCAGACAACTCTGAGAAGTGTTTAAAAATGTCTACATTCTATAGAAATATAATCAATTACATAACATGTAGAGATGAATCCAAGTTTCGTTGAAACATATGTCTAAAAAAAAACAAAAACTTGAAGCATTTTTGACCTGTCGAGAGAATGTATGTATGTTGTTTTTCTATTAAATAAATCAGCAACAGCTTCTTAAAAATGAAATAGTGTTTGTTTTGCGAGAAAGAGCAGGGGTGTACAATTTTCATAGCTACATACCTACCAATTTTACAGATAGATCTATGTGTGTGGTGTATTTCTGGGCAACGTTTTTAGTTGATATGTTCACTATAGACAGAATGCCTGTTGCAACGAAGAAAGTCTCACTATATATTGGATTGTATATAACATGGTACAATAAGTACATCCTGTATAACACTAAGAGTCCATTTTGCAGTCTAGATTTTTGAGTCTGGCCTAAGTTATCCATTCTAACATAAGTTCATGCATTTTTCTTATGTGCAATTGCATTGCGGCTAGATTTGCTATTTACAGCGGTCAAAAAAAGTATTCATCATTCAATGTTTTTTTTTTAATAAGTCTACAAAAGACAATTGGAATAAAAACATATTAAACTAATGATGCAGTTGTGCTTGTGTGATATATATGTACACAATTTCATTGTTTTTAAAGAAAAAAATAGTATTTATTGGAACAAAAAGGGCCATTTTACAGCTGAACACAAAAAATTAAACAAAAAAAGTATTCATCATTGCAAAAAAACAAAAAAATAAATAACATAATTTAAAAAAATTAATACTTTGTTATTCGACCACCGCGTCTTATAACTTCTTTTAAACGGTTTGACATCGATTGGACTAATTTAGCGGTTATATTTTGGTCTATATTAGTCCATTCCTCCATTATCACCTGTTGCATTTGACTCTTGCTCGAAAAATTGCGCGTTCTCAATTTGCGTTCGAGATGTTCCCAAAGATGTTCAATTGGGTTCAAGTCGGGACTTTGAGGAGGAGTTTTAATGACTTTGGGGCAGTTATACAGCATCCACATCTTGGTATTTAAAGCAGAATGTTTGGGGTCATTATCTTGATAATATTGAAAGTTATTACCAAGCCCAAGTTTTACAGCACTATCTTTTAAATTTCTCTTTAAAATGTCAATGTAATACTTATGATCCATTACTCCATTAATAATTTCAAGATTTCCCGCTCCTGAAGCCGCCATACACCCCCAAACCATTAAACCACCTCCACCATGTTTTACAGTAGCAACTGTGTTTCGTTCTTCAAGCTCTGTATTTGGTTTTCTGTACACTATGACCTTTCCATCGCACCCAAAAAGATTAAACTTGCTCTCGTCTGCAAAAATGACTGTTTTCCAAAATGATTCGGGCTGTTTTACATACATTTTTGCGAAGTTTAGCCTTTTCACTCGGTTTATTTTATTTATAAAGGGCTTCTTACGTGCAGTTCTTCCTCTGTAACTATGCCTTTTGAGTGTATTTCGAATTGTTTGTGTAGTAACTTCCTTCCCTAAATATTCCATAGTGTTTTTACGAAGAATGGTCGCATTTGTCTTCGGAGTTTTCTGAACTTGCCGCACTAGCCAACGCACATCTCCAACTGAAAGTGCTTTTGGTCGACCAGATCTTGGTTTATTGTCAACAGTTTTCGTTTCTGTCCACTTTCTGATGATGGATTGTATAGTAGATCGTGGTCTATTTAATATTTCACTGATAGTTTTTTGAGTTAAACCATTCCTGTGGTGTTTTATTATCAAAACTTTTACCTCATCAGAAACCTCGTTTTCCTTACGACCCATTTTGACAAAAACTATATTTTCAATGAAATTAAATATTTGCTGTCAAGGGCAAAGCCTCCATTACTAAATAAAACAGAAAAGGGGGATTCCCAAATAATATTTGAATTTGACTTTGATGATAGCACATCAATGATGAATACTTTTTTTGTTCTGTTTTTGGTGTTATTATATAAAATTGCATTTTTTGCGCTAATTAAAATTATTTTTTGAATTTATTTTAAAACATTTTTTTTTTTTTTTTGGGTTATGGGTTGAGTTATGGCGATGCTTATAAGGCACCAAAAGCCAGGTTATTAACTACTGCATGTAGACCCAGTCTACATCAGATGAACAGCTTCTCCTATACCCCTCCCTCAGGGGCGTGTAGATAAAACGATGTTGGACCAAGCAGCAGTGGGAGACAGCTCCAAGACCCAGTGTGAGTGGTATAATAGTGTTTGATTAAAAACGAAGCAGGCCCGCTGCTAAAAGAGAATGTTGAAAATCTTAATTTATTATCACAGTGTCTTAGGTGGTAAAATCCATATAATCCTAGCCAGTAAACTGGCATAAAGTATAATTAGTTGTCAACGATCGCATACTATAACGTATGCACTATGTTATATCACAGTTCCAATCACAGCTTAATCGAGTATCCCTATATTCTCAAACAAGGGATAGTAACTTTTACAACTTAATCTCCGCTTCCACAATAAAGGCAACGAGTGCTTTATAAGTATTAACCTCCTTGGTACTTAGTATGGCTTCAATATCCTTGTGGCGTTTAAAAAAAGTATAGTTCCCACGGAGCACATCATATTTGGTGCATTCAAAAATGGCATGGTGGCTTGTACCGGGCTTCCAGCACGTGTCGCAAATCGGAGTGGAGATTGCACCTATTTTGTGCAAATAAACTTTGTCACACGTATGTCCCGTGTGAAGCCTGTTGATAATTCTCACCTCAGCCGAATCAAGGTTCATCCTGAGAAACCATGGTTTCTCAGTAACATCTTTGTACAGGCGATAGAAAAACTTGCCCTTTTCTCTCGAGGTCTCAGCAAAACAATCATTCCATCTTTCCCATAATCTTCTCTTTATAATATTCATAGCCTCCTTGTGGGACAGCTCGGCCTCCATCGGCGCACCACATTCAGTTGCCTGCTTGGCTATCTCATCCACTGTCTCATTGAAATCAATTCCGGAGTGTCCCGGAACCCAGACCACATGACATGCCTGTATGTCAGACAAGTTCAGTTCCTGATGAAATAGGGATGCCACATAATCATCAATGTTCTTACTGCCCAGAGCCTTACAGGCCGCAAGGCTATCTGTGAAGAACACGCATCTTTCATGCCCATCCTCAACGGCAATCTCTAAGGCCTTGTATAGCGCCCAAAGCTCCCCAAATGTAGAGGAGGCCTTGAAATCAATCTTGAAATAAAACTTGTACCCCAGAGTGGGGACAAAGACCCCGCATCCAGTAGCATTCTCAGATAGGGAGGCGTCTGTGGCAAAAATCGTAAAGCCACTATTTTTATATTCATAGAATTCTTTGTTATAGACTTGCTTTATAACTTCCTTAGGAGTAGCTTCTTTTCTGTCTGATAATCGGTTGAGTGTAACAGAGATCTTTTTAGAGGCAATCGGACATATAATATCCCCAACCCGGTCAAAAACATCCTTAAATTCATTATATACAAAATTGTAGTTGTTAAGGTAAAACTCAACAAAATTCCCATTTTTGGTTAACGACTGCACATTATATTGTAGTATCTTTACCATGACTACTGGTAAGGCTAGACATATTGCTTACAGGGACATTTGTATTCACCCCAAACTTGCTTAGTCGAGTAGCGAAATGATTCATGGCATCCACTGCCATCGAATTGCCTGTCATTCTCAAAAAATCCATCATAAATATTAACATTTCTTTCGTTACCTTCTCCAGCTCCGAAGTTCTAACTGCATCAGTCATGTACACCGGCGTGGCTGGCTGAGACTCACCAAACATCCTTGGATGCATTTCAGCTCCAGGTCTATGAATATAGGGCTTCCTCTGTCTCTTCACTACGGAATTAAAGGTGTACGGTGTAAGGATTTCATTTACCTCCCTCTCTCTGCTGTCTTCACAGCCGTTGGTGGCCTTGTTCGTCCTCCTGTTCCCCATAATCTCAGGAAACTGGTCATCATCAGCTAATAAATCAAACCTATTCTGGTTCTTGTACATATCGAAAACCTCCTTCTTTGACATCTTCTTTCTTGTCATAATCTTGTTCGTTTCAACTTCTTTCAGCCAAATCGGACATACATCCCTATCTTTTGCCACATGGCCATTTCCATTACACAAAATACACCTCTTCTCTTCACAAGCACCTCCACAAGTCGCCTCATTGCTACCACACTTAATACAGCGTTTTCTTGATCTGCATCCTTGTTTGGTATGCCCTAGCCTTCCACAGTTAAAACATTGCCTTACTGCCGGATAGAAGGTCCTGACAGTCAGCACAGTCCTTTCAAAGATAATCCATTGTGGATGGTCATCCCCCGCAAATCCAACCTTGACCGTCTCAGTTGGATGAAACACAGTGGGATCATTCGCATCTCTTCTAGTAAACCTTCTTACCGAAGTTATTTTTTTCCCAGCCGTCGAATTAGCCATAATCTCCTCTTCAGAATAACATAGGGGAACGTCCCTTATAACCCCAAAAGTCTCAATGAAGTTCCGAGGCACGAAAGGCCTCAACTTCCTCTTCCTCAACTCATCATTATCAATAAATTTATTCGCAGACTCCCAATCATCAAAAGTCAGCTTGTATAGGGTAACCCCTATCGCAACCACCTTCTTAATCTTTTGAAACTCATCCGATTTCACATCTTTTATTTTAGATATAAAATACAAGCCATTCCTGATTTTTTTATTGTTAACTCCATCTGCCTCAGATGTATCAACTAGTACCAAACACTCACCTGAATGCTCTGGGGTATATCTTACATCAGCGTCATTAATCCTCCTTTTCTTAGGGTCATTCACGTCATTCTCCTCTCGCCTCCTTGTTTTCCTCACCTCATTACCATCCATCGCCACTTCATTCGAGCCACTTGCATCAATTGCATTGACATTGTCTTCATTAGCACAAACACCACCATTACCATTTGCCACACACACGCCATTAACAGTAGCTGCACCACCACCATTACCAGTAAAGGTAATATTTTCATTCTTTCTGGAATTCGTCAAATTCTTTCTCTTCATTTCTGTGTCTATACGACACAAAATTAGCGTCTCCGAGGGCCCAGCCCTCTCCTCCTTCTCATTCATTTCGGCCTCCACAGCGGCCAATCAAGCAGGCTGCCCACCACTCACACCACAAAACACCAAAAACACTTTTTCCAGTTAAAATTGATAAAAAATACAGCTTCCAGTAAATCTAGGAGCTCCACAGGAGTCCAATAATATGTGTAACACGTGTTAACAGGTTAGAACAACCACGATGCTTCACGATAAAATTTTTTCTTCACAGCCAGACAACATACACAGCCAAACGTCAAACGAGAAGTGTGTATTTTAAAACATATTACGAAAAATAAACTATTGCATAAAACTGCATTATTTGTTTACTTTAAATTTTCTTCAATTACCCAAAATAAGTGAATTTATTATCAATTTTGCTAATGATGAATACTTTTTTTTTTTGACCGCTGTAGCTATTTCCTAACAATTTTACCAGAGTGAACATCTATTATATCCTAGGTCAGTTAAAAATGTTTTGAATTTTGTCTGATAAACAAAACGATTAAATTTTGAATGATAAAGGGTGATTTTTTTGAGGTTAGGATTTTCATGCATTAGTATTTGACAGATCACGTGGGATTTCAGACATGGTGTCAAAGAGAAAGATGCTCAGTATGCTTTGACATTTCATCATGAATAGACTTACTAACGAGCAACGCTTGCAAATCATTGAATTTTATTACCAAAATCAGTGTTCGGTTCGAAATGTGTTCAAATTTTGACAAATTTTGTTCAGCGATGAGGATCATTTCTGGTTGAATGGCTACGTAAATAAGCAAAATTGCCGCATTTGGAGTGAAGAGCAACCAGAAGCCGTTCAAGAACTGCCCATGCATCCCGAAAAATGCACTGTTTGGTGTGGTTTGTACGCTGGTGGAATCATTGGACCGTATTTTTTCAAAGATGCTGTTGGACGCAACGTTACGGTGAATGAACACATTTCGAACCGAACACTGATTTTGGTAATAAAATTCAATGATTTGCAAGCGTTGCTCGTTAGTAAGTCTATTCATGATGAAATGTCGAAGCATACTGAGCATCTTTCTCTTTGACACCATGTCTGAAATCCCACGTGATCTGTCAAATACTAATGCATGAAAATCCTAACCTCAAAAAAATCACCCTTTATATTTATTCTAAATGCAAACAACTTACACTGCCGCTCATTCGAATTGCACTCTCTGCTACATTGAACTAAATTGTCAATCATTCAAATGTGTTTGATGTATTTCTACATTTTTTTCCTAATCACTCTAAATTTTCTCCTTGAAAGTTCTACCTACACATCATATGCAGTTGTTTTGATTAACCCTAGGAATCGCAGATTGGTCTGGCCAGACAAATTTTGACTTTATGACTTCCCTACAATTCATTAAGCCTTTTTATGAAAAGGGAACTTAATGGAAAAATTATAAAATTTTGATATTATCGCATAATTGATACCCAAACGAGGAAAGCGTTATACAAAATTTTCGCAAGATTGGTCAAACAATGCTCTTGCAGTAGCTCTTGGTGTGAAAATCTGGCGATAAACATATATGACAGCTATATCTTAATCTGGCTCTATTTTTTGGAATTCACCAGTAATATCGAGAGTCATAAGAAAATCCTTCCTGCAAAATCCTGCAAAGAATCCATTTAAAAATTAGCACTTTCTTGCAATATTTCTCAAAAACGGACGAACATATATATGGGGGCTATATCCAAATCTGAATCGATTTTTTCCAATTTTAACAGGCTTCGTCTCTAGGCCGAAAACCATGCCTGTACAAAGTTTTCAGACGATCGGATGAAAACTGCGACCTGTACTTTGTACACAAATTAACATGGACAGACGGCCAAAGCTGAATCGAATCAGAAAGTGATTCTGAGTCGATCGGTATGCTTATCAATGGATCTATCTCTCTTCCTTTTGGGGGTAACAAACAAATTCACCAAATTATAATACTCTGTACCACAGTAGTGGTGTTGGGTATAAAAATTCCAAAAAACCAAGGTGAGTTTGCCATTGCTATAACTTCCTTATTATTGCGAACTTCGAAATTTTTCAGACACCGTTGTGTTTGTGAGAAACATCTCTTTCCGTAGCGCTGACTTGAGCAATACTATATGTTTTTCTATGAAAAATATCGCAAAAACCAATCTTTTTTAGACACAAAAAACTCAAAGTCTTCTTCAACACCAAAAACGCTGTAACTCCTTGATTTTTTCGAATTTGGTAAATTTTCAAGCATTCCGCAGTTCGAAATTAGAAGAAGATTCGAAAAATAAACCGATTTACTTAAAATTTCACATTTTATTTTTTTTTTTGCATTTTTACATTGCATTCTAACCCCTTCGGAAAATTTAAAATTTTTGATGCGAAAAAATTTTTCGAGTTGAGTAAATTTTTCGAGTTGACAAAAAATTTGGTTTAGTGCAACTCCTATGTTTTTTCTGCAAAAAAACTAATTGATATCCGAAAAAACCAACGTGAGTTTGCAAATGACTTAACTTCCTTACTTTTGCGAACTTCAAAACTTTTAAGACACCTTTGGATTTGTAAGGAACATCTCCTTCTCCTTTTTGGCGCTGTATCTCCTTCAGTTTTTCGAATTTCAAGCATTCCGCAGTTCGAAATTCAAAGTTGATTCGAAACATAAACAGAATTACTTAAAATTTCACAAATCGGTTTAGTGCAACTCCTATGTTTTTCCTTCAATAAACAAGCTCTAAATCGCTTAATTGATATCCAAAAATTTCAAAAAAACCAACGTGAGTTTGCATTTGCTGTAACTTCCTTATTTATGCGAACTTTAAGTTTTTATGCCAAAAATACGGATTTGTGCAATTTAGTTTTGCGAACTTTAAAACTCTGAGGACACCGTTGGATTCCTGAAGAAAATCTCTTTCCATAATGGTGCTTGACCAAGCAATTCTCTTTTCTATTTTCTTGAAAACTTTGGAGTATTGCTTCAAAATCGTATCGATTAACTTCCTTACTTTTGCGAACTTCAAAAATTTTCGGACACCTTTGGATTTGTGAGGAACATCTCCTTCCGTATAGGTGGTGGATGAAGCAACACAATAAATGAAAAACATCGCAAAAACCATTTTTTTGGCGCTGTAACTCCTTCATTTTTTCGAATTTCAAGCCTTCCGCAGTTCGAAATTCAAAGTTGATTCGAAACATAACCAGAATTTCTTAAAATTTTATTTTTTTTATACCTAATTTTAATAAAATCTTTTCTAAACAAATTTAATGACATTTTTCTAAAGACAAAATTTCAGCATAACATTCTCTAACGACAAAACTTCAGCACAGGCTGGACTCCATTTGAAATAATTTTTAAAGGCAAAATTTCTTTAAATTTTTTTTGGTCCTGAAATATTTTAAATAAATTTTTTTCTAAATAAAATAAAATTTTTTAAATAATATAAATATATTGGGTTGCCCAAAAAGTAATTGCGGATTTTTTAAAAGAAAGTAAATGCATTTTTAATAAAACTTAGAATGAACTTCAATCAAATATACTTTTTTTACACTTTTTTCTAAAGCAAGCTAAAAGTAACAGCTGATAACTGACAGGAGAAAGAATGCAGTTACAGAGTCACAAGCTGTGAAAAAATTTGTCAACGCCGACTATATGAAAAATCCGCAATTACTTTTTGGGCAACCCAATATAAATATTTAGAGGCCACCGTAGCGCAGAGGTTAGCATGTCCGCCTATGACGCTGAAGCCTGGTTTCGAATCCTGGCGAGACCATCAGAAAAATTTTTCAACGGTGGTATTCCCCTCCTAATGCTGGATACATATGTGAGGTACTATGCCATGTAAAACTTCTCTCCAAAGAGGTGTCGCACGCCGTTCGGACTTGGCTATAAAAAGGAGGCCCCTTATCATTGAGCTTAAACTTGAATCGGACTGCACTCATAGATATGTGAGAAGTTTGCTCCTGTTCCTTAGTGGAATATTCATGGTCAAAATTTTGTTGTTGTTGTAATATAAATATTTATAAAAAAAATTAATAACGTTTTTTCAGAATGTTATGCTGATATTTTGTCTTTAGAAAAATTTCATTAAATTTGTTTAAAAAGATTTTATTAAAATTAAGCTTTTACTAAGAATTTCATTACAATTTTACCCTTAGAAAAATAATGTTGTCTTTGTGGAATATACTCGGATCCGGCCCGATGGCCCCCTGACTACGTCCCTGATGTATATGTATTATTAAATGTTAATTTTTGGACCTTTTTATTTTTAAGAGCTATTTTTATTAAGATATACATATGTTTATTAAGCCGATATAACAGGAATGCGTATTTGAAGCATCTGAAAGAAAAAAAAATAAATATTGATTAATAAATTTCAGTATTTTTAGTCTCTTATTGCTTAAATTTTACACAAAATTTACGATAAGACTTATTAAGCTACCAGAGCTTTAGCTTTATGTTATATAAGGACTTTGGGTCTCCTACGAACAATGACAAATTCAGTACAAGTTTAGTTTTGGTTTCTATGTAAATAAATTTTTAAATTTCATCTCTAAATTCCTTCGACTCTTATGTAGTTTTAGCTTTTTCGTTATTTGCTGTCTTTAAGAAAACTCCGATATATTCTAACACCCGTATTCACAAAATTTAATGTAGATTAGAAGTAGAATTGACTGATTTCCTTTTTAGAACTGTCAAATAACCTAAGTTTTGTGAATAAGGGTGCAAAAGTTTTACAAACCTTATTAGTCTTATCAAATATTGCGCGTGCTCTTTCCTGGTTTAGCCGATAGTTGACAAACTTATCAAAAAGATAACCATGTTTCATAGATTCCAACAGAATACGATCTTCGCCAATGTCCAAAGTGATTTCCTGGGACGAAATCTATAATAGAAAATATCGAAATATATAAAAGAAATTATGTAATATGTTACTAAACACTAGGGTTTATTTCTCTTGCGAGACGAGCTTATATGATGTACAAAACCAAGTGTATACCATGGAATCAATTGTAGTTGTATGGACAAGAAATCCATCGCTCAGCTGGTGAGACAATGATTCGAAATTATGTTCGAGATAAATACAACCTACCAATGCACTAGAGGCAACAAATCCCAGAAAGCAGCCAGGACTCCAAAATTTTGCAAAAGTGATGAGTCAAAACGACGCTGAAAATTTGGAATTTATATGATCTATGCCACGTCCACAGAGGATACTTCTCTCATACCAATTAGTGCACTCCGATTAAAGTTTTAAGCTCAATGATAAGTTAGGTTGAAAAGAGGATGCGGATATTAATCCGCCCATACCACTATGGACGTACACTAAGCCAAGAATTATCGAAAAAAAATCCATGTTAGGAAGTCCGTGCTACTTACAAAATCCTTAATTGTTTTCCATACCATGCCCCTACGTTGGTTCATGTCTGGTATTGTGTCCCCACATAACTGCCAGTGTCTGTTGGCCGCGAAAGCCGGGCAATGATCTATGAAATGCTCAGACGTCTCATCATGTTTTTGTTGTAACCACATTTTCATGTGGAGGTGGCGATCCTGTAGGTGAGCAAGTTCGTTCCGGTCCAAAGGAACGATCGCCGTCCGGTAGCTCGCAGCTAAGCTTCTCGTGACAGCAATGAAGACCACACAGATCGGACCTTAATGTTCCAGCTTGTGTGGTGCTTACAGCTATCCCATTCCGGGACGTCTCATCATCTTCCCCGCATGCCCCACACATGCTATCATTTCCCGCACCGATTTTGCATAAGTGAGCTCGTAGTCCTATGTGTCCCGTTATGATACCGAAAGCTATACTGACCTTCTTACTTCCTTTCAGTAATAGCCTGACCCTTCTCACGCTCCGGATCTCCCCATAGGATTTTCGTCTTCCTACCGACCGTTTCGCTGTTTCAAAGTGTTACATGCGAGTTCGTCGCCCACAGCCTTATCTCGGACTGTGTTGACTCGAAAGGCTTTAGGTTAACCAAGTTTACTGATAGCAGTTCTCTGGCCTTCACTGCCAAATCGTCTGTTCTTTTCCATACTCCACTATGGCCTGGAACCCAAACGATGAGGATCGTGCTATCCTCAGAGAAGGCGTTAATCACCTTCTTACACTCCAAGACTGTTCGTGACCTTACCGTCCTAATTGCCCTGATGGCCAGTTTACTAGACGTTCTCGTGCTTACACCGCACCATACTGGCAAACAGATGCTACTTTGGACTAAGTAAGCAGTTTAGAAACAAGGCCACCTCTCGACAAGACACTGATACTACCCGTATTGTTATTGTTGTGAAAGCAGATGAGGCAGTGCTTGGAGTATTAAAGAGAAAGATTCTTCGTAAAATATATGAACCAGTTTGCGTTAATGGAAAATATAGGCGACGTATGAACCACGAGCTGTATGACGACGATGGCATAGTTACACGCGTCAAAATACAACGGCTGCGGCGGCTAGGTCATGTTGTCGGATTGGATGAAGAAGCTTCAGCAAAGAAGCCCTTTGAGGCAAACACGGTGGTACACGCAAACCAGGAAGACCAAAAGCCTGATGGAAAGATCAAGTGGTGGGAGACACCTTGAAACTTGGTGTCAGAGATTTTAGAATGGCCGCAGAAGATCGAGGCGCTTGGAACGCTATTTTACGTTCGGCTAGTGGAACAATTGTTCTGCATAGCCAATTAAAGTAAAGTAAGACAGCTGGTTTTCATAAAACGGCTCTCAATTATCAAACTCTCAAAATCTTGCTCGCTCTCACTCACTCTCCCGATCTCTTCTCCTGGGAAATAAAGTACGCGAACGACTTTCAGTAACAACTTTGCTAATTTTCGTAGAGATTTCTGATGATGATGACTTCCCTTGCCAAAGGGTGGAAAGCCCGTCAAATCGTTGCATAGAAATTTATCATCATTAAGCTCAACTCAAAAGAGAAATTACCATCCTATATAGAAATGATACTCGTCCGAACAGGCGCGAACAAATTCAGAACTAGGTTTAGGGGGTTTTACATTTACTTACACATTTTGGCAAAAAGAATTCGGCTTGTACCTCCTCAACCTCCTCGTCTTTGATACGTGCTCTTAATTTATAGTCTGGAACTGTTGAAGAAGCCTGCGAAATTTCCTGTTTGATACGCACTGATTCTTGCTGTTTAAGTTGTTCGGATTGCTTCCTTAATGCATTCACTTCATTTGCATTGATTTCTTGAACCAACTGCTTCTGGCCACCTTCAAGTGATTTCAATTTACTAAGATCATCCTTAGAAGGATTGCGATAAGAGCTCAGTACATTTTTTACATCATTATTGCGCACACGATGTGAGACCAAAGTACCAATAAATTTGCGTTTAGTAAGAATGATTGCCTTATCAACTTTAATTTGCACATTATATTTTTCGCTTAAGGCTTCGGCAATCAAAACCAAAAAGAAATCACGAAAAAGTATCGACTTTTCGATTTTGGCAAAAAATTTTGGATTTACGGCAAAATCCACAGCATCGACAGGATTATCAGATTTATCTTTGGTAACTCGAGGCTCAGAAATGCTCATTGGTATGCGATAAGAACTTGGTTCGTCGGAATTTAAAATTTCCGTAAGTTCAGTTTCAGTAATGTCTTCGGGTGGTGGAATTTCTTCGGTTTGACAGACATTGATGAAATACTTCTCGTTGGTATTTACTTTGAAGCTTTTAATGCAGAATCCTTTTATACAAATAAACAGAAAATTAATTAATATCGGAATGTATTTGTATGACTACACATCTAAAATAGAATAATTAAATCAAAAGTAGGGTTAGAAACATCGCCTAAAAGAGTATTATTAGTACCAATTTTTGAGAGTTGGCTTTTTATTAAAGTTTGAAAATTGTATAAAAATTGAAAATGTTATTCTAGAGCACCCCTGGTAAAAGGACTCCTACTTGCTTGTTAGTGCGGTACACGCCCACAGCATATATAACGCGAAAGATCAACTAAGTGATGCAGCTTTGTGGAACAACAGCAACGCGTCAAACGAACAAAACCACGGGAGGTTGCCTATACTGTACGTGTACTTTTGTTGGTTTTTCGTTTGGAATAAGAAATTACATGAGGATGTGTGTTGGTGCCCATCTACGTTCCATACTTAACTCTTTGTTGACGCCCTCTCAGATTATGCCGAAAACGTTACTTTCAAACTTTAGCCTATCTGCATGTTTTCCTTCTGTTTCTGCCAACACCAGCATAACGGGAAACCTCTTCAAGCTTAAATTTTGGCATATAATCTTGAAGAATATTAAAATATTCGTTGTGTTGTTGTAGCAGTGTGTTATACACTGAGGCGGCAGCCCTTGCCGATGAAGAACTCCATCGGGTCAATCCGGTACATACAACCGGCTGCCATGAGATTATTCTTCGTTATCACGAGAAGTTCAGCTGAGAGCTGACGGGCGAGTCCACAAGTTGCGGATAGTGGAATGCTTTTTAGGGAGTAGCTGCAACTGCAGTCTCGGACAATCAGAGAATCCAGTGAAGAGACTCAGTGAGAATTCGGGCGGCACCGGCTCTTGCATAAATACTGAGGGCCTACCATGCTCGATTGACAAGACAACTTATTGGCGCCTTAAAAAAAACAATGACCATCATGTTCCCGCGGTGATCGGTCGTATAGAATGGAACGAGCTTGCTCTCCTATAAAATGTTGACGGGCATCGCCACCTCCACATGCAAATGTGAAACTTTAGCATTCCTATAAGCTCCGACCCTCTTAATCCTCTGTGCGCCGAAACCCATGCAGGGATAGGTCTACAGACCGACACACCTACGAAGAAATTGAGGCCCTACACATTTCCCTTAGTGGGTTTCGGCGCACAGGGGGATTAAGAGGGTAGGAGCGAGCGTCCTCGGTTGCCGCACCTTCGGAGCTGAAGAAACCGATGATAAATTGTAAATCCGTCCTCATGTTTTATTATTGCCGTTGGCCTTATATTGTTTTATTGACTCTTAATCATTTGTTTTATTGACTCTTAATCATCACGCATGTTTTCAATATTAGCTGCATTTTCGGCTTGCTATGCCAGCGGTTTTAGTTACACATGATTTTACCCGAAGCAGAACGTTGCGTAGACGTTTCCGGGGTTTTAGTTCCTCTATAGTTTCGTTGTTTATCCATGGTTTTTGGGATCGTTGAGCGATTCCTATGACAGAGGTGGCCGCCTCTGTTTATGCTGCTGTTATGTCGGCCCATGTATTGGTGTTATTTTGCAACTAATCCGTTAATGTGGCCTTGTATTCGTGACCTGTTTCGGGGTCTTTCAGGTTTAAGAGGTTGAATTTTGTGGTTATTGTTCGAGTCCTTTTCTCTACTGGGCTGGGCGTAGACGTACAGTGGCCACTAAGAGCATGTTGTCACTATCGATATCGGCTCCTACTCTAGTTTTCTTGAAATTACGGTTGAATTTTACAGAAATGAGTTCAGATTTAGATATATCTCCCATATATATGTTTCGACCGATTTTCACTTTGGAGCAAGCGCATTAAACAACCAACCTTCATCAAATTTTTTACAATGTCTTCTCCTATGACTTCTACTATGTGTATGGTCAAAATCGATTCATATTAAAGTATAGCTTCCATATATGTTTGTCCGATTTTAACTATTATTGCAACAATGTGGTAATATCTTCCCAAATCGTCGCATAATTTGGGCATATTATGATAGAATTTTTTTATGACACTTGAAATTTTGTACTGAATTTAATATAAATCGGTTCACATTTACACATAGCACCCATGTATATGTATCGCCCTGTTTGCATTTTAAATTTTGCATAATATTTTTTTCTACCACTGCCACTATGTATCGACCTAGTCGGATCAGACTAGGATCTAACTTCTTATATAATTATCGTCCGGTTTAATTTAAAATGTCGTACAATTTACAACCGATCTTCACGAAATTTGATGAAAATTGATTTCTTACTTAAGTGCATATCTGATATATTTCATAAAAATCGGTTCAGATTGAGATATTGCTCCCGTTACATATGCATTGTACGATTTTTACTTATAAGGCCGTTGCAACTGCAGCAACCTTCTGAACACTTCCGACAAAGTCTATCAACGTTGGTGCATATTAAGATAAAGTGGTCATATAATGATATGAACTAATTTAAAGTTATAGTGAAGGTTGTTGTTGTTGTGCCACTCTCTCATGTGGAGGTGGCAATCCTCGTCAAGCTTATGTAGGTGAGCAAGCTCGTTCCGGTCCAAGGACCAATCGCCGCGGGAACTGGGTGGCCATTGGTTATTTAAAGGCGCCAATAACTCGCCTTGTCATATCGAGCATCATAGTCACTCAGTATTTGCACAAGAGCTGGTGCCGCCCGGCCTCTCACTGAGACTCTCCGCTCAATACAGCTGATTGTCCGCGACTGCCGTTGCAGCTACTCCGTATGAAGCATTCCACTATCCGCAACCTGTGGACACTTCTCGGTATTCAGCAAAGAATATCATACAGATCGGATCACACTATTCCAGCCTGTACAGTGCTCAAAGCTTTCCCGTGCCGGAAGGTGTAGGATACTAGTTCCCTTACTATCTCATATTTTCCCGTTTTACATTAACAAATATAAATAAAAAATGTACTTTCAAACCAATTTCCTGTTAAAATAGTCGAATTATTTCGTGTAATTTTGATGTAGGCGACATATCGCGGTCACGCACAAATGTAAGCAAACCTAACATTGAAACAGGTTGTGATGATATTGGAATGATGAGTAGCGAATTAAAGAATCTTAAGGCTCAAGTTTAGAGGCAAGATAATTTGATCGTTTCGTGCGACCTTCGACTCAATGACATTTCCTACAATAGGACTGAAAACTTGAACGCTATTTTTGATGGTAAATGCAACGCTCTGAACATTTCCACGCTACCGCAGAAAGCTATATATCGCGTGCATAATAAAAACGGCAACAATCCTCTGGATAGTACTATAACTTTTCAACTTCAACACCGTTTATGAAGAATAATATTTTAAAAATTATCTCGGACTTCAGGAAAGAGTATAAAACCCAGCTACGGCTACATAATATTGTTTTCGATTCTGATGCTGTAATATATATAAATAAAAATTTAACTTCAACGAATTTTAAAATGCTGCGAGCTACAAAAAACCTTAAATCAAAAACGTAAATTTATTTCAACTGCCTACTCATATCGGGGATTGGTCTATATAAAGCCAGGAGTAAATTCTAATCCCGTTTTGATAGAAAATATTGCTGAATTGAATCAGTTTATTCAGCCAGCAGCTAATGAGAATAATCAAATTTTATATTCAATTTTATTTTACTAAAAGCTTTTTAAACTTTTGTCCTATCGATTTTTTTGTGCAATCAGTCCAATTTATATACCTATACTATATAACTCCCGGTCACTGAGTAGCGTGGACTACAATTGTGGGGGTCGCATTATGATTGCGAAGGTCATGCCAAGATTTTAGTGTTCCCTATCATCTTACGATATTTAGAGAAATTTTCATATACCAATTTGTTGTGCGGGATTTAAGCGTTTCTAAATGATAAGAAATCGACTTTTTATAAACTTTATATAATACCCTACACCTACCCTACAATTATAAATACGGGCAGTACATAAATATATATGTATATGAGAGCTACTTCTAAATCTGAACCGACTTTCAAACAGAACAGAAAATTGTTGTTACTACGGCCATATAAGTGCAAATCCGGCGATAAATATTTATGGGTGCTACATCCAAAAGAGTTACAAAGCTGTCCTTGCCAAATTTTGTGCAGATCGGTTGAAAATTGTTGCTACTACGGCCATTTAAGTGTAAATTGGGCGATGCGTATATATAAGAGCCTTATCTAAATCTGAACCGATTTTTATGGCATCTTCAAGACATGTTGATATCAGTAAAAAAACTGTCCAAGCCAAATCTTGTGCAGATCGGTTGAAAAATTTAGCTACTACGGTCATTTAAGTGCAAAACGGGCGGTACATGTATATGGGAGCTATATCTAAATCTGGGCCGATTTGTAGACATGTTAAGATCAGTAACAAAACTGTCCATGCCAAATTTTATGCAGATCGGTTGAAAATTGTAGCTATTACGGCCTTTTAAGTGCAAATCGGGCGATACATATATATGGGAGCTCTATCTAAATCTGAACCGATTTTTACCAAAATCAATAGCGTCCGTCCTTGGGCCAAAAAAGTGATATGTGTGTTGTGATAATTGAATAACAAATATGACCTGCACTTTGCTTACAAGAATACATGAACTCACAGACGGACATGGCTAAATCGAATTAGAAAATGATTCAAATGCACAAACTTATAATACCCTGTACAACAGTGGTGGTGTAGGGTATAATTAACATGGTCGACGCTGCTACATAACATAATAAGCCATCAATCATGTATTTGACTTAACAAAACATTTTTAAATTTTGCAAAGCTCAGCTATTGTCCGAATTTGCAAAATAGATGTCTTATATGTCTTTCAAAGATATGTCTGGCACAGTTACGTTACATACCAGTGTGGCTTTGTCTCTCGCTGCTGTTGTCTCACATTGGACTAAATGTAAGTCTATTTGGAAAATAGACTGCCACACGAACTTAATTTTGACGGTTAAAAAATTGTTACTACTATGCAAATGCTTACTGGACAGGTGATCCAACAGATTCACTATATCGAAAACCGCAAAAATACATACTTATAATAGATATAATGATATATATTTTAAACAGATTTGATCTTAGCTTTGGTAGATCTGATACGATCTGGTGCGAAATAAAACTGGTAATGATTGCATCTTATTTGATCTGTCCAGAAAATGCGAAATAAAACTGGTAATGATTGCATCTTATTTGATCTGTCCAGAAAATCTTTCTTTCGGGCACCTTATAGCTAACAAAGCTGCAACACAACTCCGATATTTTATGATGGGTGTCCCCTTTACTTATGACCCATAATTTAAACATCAAACACAAATGTTTTATAAAATTTACCTGGTGTTGGTTGTACCACTCTATATTCTCGTGGAGGTGCTGAATTAGATGAGGATGAAGTAGAATTTCCATAATTGTCATTTGCCCCACTTACAGGCCCAGATGAGAAGTATTGGCTTAAATTTTCTTCAAAATCATTCTAAAGGCAACAAGAAAATTTTCTATTTAATGGGTATTTCAACAACAAAAAAAAAACAAAGAACATACCTTTATAAAACGCAAATTTCTTTCCATCAGACTGTTGTCAGCATCCAAAAAATTTCTAGAGCCACTCATGGCGTTTTTACGTTTTTGTTTAATTTTATTTGTTTAATTTAATTTTTCTTTCTTTCTTTTCTCTGTAATTCACTTGCAGTGTGGGAAATCGACTAATCGATTTACTGTTGTCTGCAATCGATTTCCAACGACCTAGTTGAGAACGGAGTTTACACGATACATCAAACGTTTATTCATCGAATAATTGCTATGTTGTGTGCTGGTTCACAGAAGTGTATTTTCATAAAATAATTTGATTATAACTTCCCAACAAAAACTTGTTATTCCATGTCTACATTGACTCCTTTTGCTTTTGAAGAACATCTCAGCCGTTCACAATAGTTGAGATGTTTTGAGAATTGTTTTGTAACGGAAAAACGATTCGTTTTCAGAGCATTATAAAAGGAAAACGAGTCGTTTGATCAAAACAACTTTTGTCTGAATAGTATTAGCTGTTTAAATATTATCATGGTACATGGTAACTGCATCCTGAATATAATGAGTTATCAACAGAAATACATTCTTGGTGGCTAAACTGTAGTTCGCCTAGGTATAGAGAGTTCCAAATTCTAAAGTCCCCGTAGGTCCTTTCTGGGTCAAAATTCTGGATCTTTGATTCCATATTCGTAATCTACTAATCAATACCTTTTATTTGATACCCGTATTGCCTAAGTTAGAACACAAATTTCCGAGGGGTGGGGGGTTTGGTTCCTAGGTGGGTCCACGGGCCCCAGCCCCAAAATCAGATTTCAGATTCGTATTCCTGGGGTCAAAATTAGAGAGGTTGGAAAAATTATTTTTTTGTGCAAACTACCACGTAAAATGCAGTTTTACCAAACTCGCAAATTTTTATTCGAAGTTTAAAATAGAGTTATTCGATAATGGATTTCATCATCAATAAAATGCCGAACTGGGTCGTAATAAGTCAATTACAGATGCGAGAATTAGGTCCCTGTTTTATTGCCGCTGGAACCTAACAACACACATGAAATATTGTAATACACATTTCACCAGTTTTTTATTCAGCGCTTTGGAATTTACAATGGAAAATTTAGTTGTGCTAACATAAATAAATTTATTTTAGGTACACAAATAGTTTATGTGAAGATTCAGTACTGCAACCTTTTATAATACTCGTTAAATCCAGGCCAATCATCTGAGCATATATTCTGCAAAGAAAAACATACAAAATCCAAATCAATTTCAATTTAATCTATTTCGCAATACCAAAACATAAACGGCAAAAAAAATGATTACTAAGCTTATACCCTTAAGTAAGAATAATACAATGTGAAAATTAGGTTATTGTGTACCAAAAATAAATAATATTGATAATAGCAGGGAAAAAATATCCTTATTGCGGGTGGTCAGGTTTGTAGTACAAATAAAGATTGAAATATAAAAACTTATAATATCCCGGTTATGGTTTCAAATAACTTATTTTAAAGTTAGAATATTGGTCCGACCATAGACAATTGGACCAAATCCCCTATTGAATATAATACATATTCATCGAGAGCGGATAAAGAACTGTTATCCATGACAAACAAATAACCTCAGCAATGCATCGTCTGATCAATTGGCCAATTACAAACGAGTGATACCGACAAAACTTAAGAGTAGCAACATATTTGGGTAGCCACCAGATAATCTTATATAGATCCGAAAAAAGTGAAAGAAATTTTCATTTCTTTTTTGTCGGTTTATTAAAATTAGTCAGAACTTACCTTTAGTTCAAGTAAACTTTCGTATACAATAAAATTGTATAACTTATTGTTTAGCATGGAATATGCATAAGTAACTTCGTCCGATAAAGATATTTCTGCTCTTTCAAATTTGTTTATCATATTTTTCCAACGATGCCATGTCATTAAAATGCTTTGCAGTATTAATGCAAATTTTACTCTATTATTTAGATTATAAAGAACCTTCCGAAGTAGGCGATTTCTCCTCACTGACATGTATGGTCGATAGTTTAAGTAGACATCCCTAAGTATAGTTCGGTATTTGAATACTTTGTATTGAGTTTCGTTTTCAAGCAATTCTTCGGTAATTCTTCTCATACGCCTCTTACAAAATTGTACCATATCATAGACTGTGCGAGCACATTGATGCCATGTTTTTCCAACGTCACATTGAAATTGAAGTTTATAGCGAATATCCTTATCTCTTCTTTCAACGTTTTCAATGGTATTTTCAATGTACGCATAAGATTTCCACCAATCTCTCCAATAGTTTTCTGGATCCTTTTTTGTGGGGCCAGGTGGATATTTTTTTAATAAATCTGTTATTTCTTTACGACTTCTTCCACTGTGCTTACCAACCCTTTTCTTAATAACATACTTCCAGTCTAGAGCATCGAAATTTCTTTTAAATGGACTTGGTATAACAACGTTATCGGCTTCGTCAATGTCTTTGCCAACATCGCCCTCATCCGGTTCATCATCTGAATTTTCATGCTTGTCCCAGGCCTTAGGTTTTGTTATATTGTGATTTCCTGTGGACGCTTCATCTTTGGCACAGACACTCACATCGTTATTTCTATTAGATCCCTCAATATGCTTATTACTATTGTAATTATTTCTCATATAAAAACTTTGTCTTCCGTAATCATCTTTTAAGTTTCCAAACATTTCATTCCTGCCATCTCTGCATTGGCTGTTATCAGAACTTTTATCATCGCTTTCGGTACTGCGATTTGTAGGCAGGCCGAAATTTCCTTTTCCCATCATATAATGGAAAGCATCGTTAAAACCTGTATATCTCCTACTTTGACTTTGATAAGATTCTTCAAAACAGTCTTGTTCATTTGAGGCAAATCTTCGCTTTCCTAGCAGCGTTAGTCCTTCAGATTTTTTTCCAACACTTGCTCTATTACAAGCACCATGGTTTACCACTGACTTATTATGTCCATAACTAAAACGCCCGTAAGTGGGATAGGAGATGGTATTATTATTATTTTCAAAGCGTTTGCTGTTACTGAAATCTCCATTAGCCGTTTGATAACAAAAACCTCTATTTCCATAGGTGTTTGCATTATCTCTAGGCATGTTGTAAAAGCTGCCATAGGGATAATTTTCCGCTCTATGTTCATTACTTGAGTTACCGCTTTCTCTTTGGAGCCCACTCATTGCATTTCTATACACTACATGTCCTGTGCTACTGCTCGGTCCATTGTTTAACATATTTCTCTTTTAGAAACTTCAGCTCATTTATTTTTTGGTAACATATAACAACAACAGGGTTGGATTATTTTAGTACAATCTGATGGAAAGAGTAATCGCATGATATCGATAGCCCTGTTTGAGGCTGTTTTATTTTAGCAGTTAAGAGTTTTATCAGGTTTGCGTTGTTCTAACTGCCAAACTCTTAAGCAGGGTACTCTGTTTAGTGAAAAACTTTAACAAAATGTCTTCATTTACTTAAATGTATTTATGGCAAATTTTCTGCACCGAAACAATGCTGCTATCATATTACACTAGGATTAAAGCTTAAAAAAGCATTTTAATTTTTCACACATTTTTCATTAACAATTTTTTTTATATGGAGTTTGACAGTTATTCAAATGAAAAGCCGAATAGAGAACTTACCCTTATAAAAAAAAATTTATATGAAAAATCAAACTACTTTATTTGGCTAATGACTAAAAAGACGCAATAAAGCACAATTAATCCCTGTGTACTGTAATTGCAAGATTATGTTGGTACAGAAAATTTGCTGTAAATATAAAGATATTTTGTAAAAGTTTTTCCCAACTGAAAACAGAGTACCCTGCTTATGTTGTTATCCTTAATTTCCTTTCTTCTAAATTACTAATTTTCCCGAGCGTTCCATTAAGGAACACGGGAGGCCACTGTGGTGAAGAGGTTAGCATGCCCGCCTATGATGCCGAACGCCTGGCTTCAAATCGCGGCGTGAACATCAACAACATTTTCAGCGTTGGTTATCCCCTTACTAATGCTGGCTACATTTGTAAGGTATCCTGCGATATTAAAACTAGTCTACCAAGTGGTGTCGCTATGCGGCACGCCGTTCGGACTCGGCATAAAAAAAGAGACTCTTATCATTGGGCATAAACTTTAAGTATCCCCCCTGTTCCTTTCTTCAGATCTTGAAAATCTGTAACCTGGATGGGGCAGCTTAACAGTAAACGTTTTGTCCCGGGCCACAACACACATGTATCACGTTGGCATTAATACAAATTTACAAATTTTGCCCATGAACATTCCATTAAGGAACAGGGGCAAACTTCTCACATATCGACGAGTGCAGTCCGATTCAAGTTTAAGCTCAATGATAAGGGACCTCCTTTTTATAGCCGAGTCCGAACGGTGTGCCGCAGTGTGACACCTCTTTTGAGGAGAAGTTTTTACATGGCATAGAACCTCACAAATATCGCCAGCATTAGGAGGGGATAACCACCGCTGAAAATTTTATGATCGTCTCGCCAGAATTTTAACCCAGGCGTTCAGCGTTATAGGCGGACATGCTAACCTCTGCGCTACGGTGGCATTAATATTAGCCCAATAGAAATTGAGGTGGCTGCATTTGCTGGAACGCAGTGAACCTGAGGGATTACACTTCATCAGTAGCTACGGGCAGGATTTCCAAGAACGGCATTCGCTCAGAAGCTGTTGTTATTGTTGCAGTGTGTTATACACTGAGGCGGCAGCATTTGCCGATGAAAACCTTCATCGGGTCAATCCGGTACGTACAACCGGCTGCCATGGGATTGCTCAGAAGCTGTCTAACCCTTTCGTTTCCGTATGCTCGTGAATACCTAATACGCGGCTTGAGCACAAAAATCCCACATTACGTCACTGGGTGTTAGTTGTCTATCCATAAGAATGTGATTTGAATGACTGCTGCAATAACCGTCCACCATTTTGGCTTCCAAGGGCAGGTTGAGGACATTGATCAGTATCAGTGTGAAAATTCCATTTGGCTACAGCGTCCTGGTAGATTTTGCGCTGCGGATGACATTTTTAACTTTGTCTAAGCTGAATTGGTTGTTTATAGGTTCGGAGATCATGGATGTCACGAATGGGCGTAGGTGTTACGGCGAGTTACCATACTCGGGATGGTCCAACAAAAGACATTTTGTTCAACCATATTTTGTTTGGTGCATCTCCTTGGATCAGTTACTTCTACGTCTCCAAATATTATTGGGGTCCTATCATCCCCTCAACTGGGATTCGTAAGTCACTTGATAGTAGACAACAACTTACAAAAACTAGTAGCTGAGAACAGTGCTTCAAGTGCTCTAGCCATAAATTCCGCATCGCCCTTATGTTTATTTAGATCAAATTTTTGGATCACTAGGATTTAAACGAAACGAATTTGACAAAGTTGTCTTTCACCTGTGGTACTCATCCAATTGGTATTTATAAAGCAAGAGGTTTCTGTGTTAATGATGAATCAGATGGTCCTCTCAGTAACAGTTAAATCTAAAACGGTTTCAATTCACTGCTTTGGCGATTGCCATGCAAATTTTGCCCATGGACATTACGTTAAGGAACAGGGGCAAACGTATCACACATCAATGAGTGCAGTCCGATTCAAATTTAAGCTCAATGATAAGGGGCCTCCTTTTTATAGCCGAAAGGCGTGCCACAGTGCGACATCTCTTTAGAGAGAAGCTTTACATCGCATAGTACCTCACAAATGTTGCCAGCATTAGGAGGGGAAAGCCAGCGCTAAAAAATTTTTTTCTGATGGCCTCGCCAGGACTCGAACCCATGCGTTCAGCGTCATAGGCGGACATGGTAACCTCTGCTCTTCGGTGGATGGAAGATTCTCAAATGTATTTATTTTGATTGATAAACGACCAGCGTTCCCATAAGTATTTTGTATGCGAATTTGATGAAAAGAAATCTGTGTCGAAAACAGTACAATTATGTTGACTTTTTGATACGCAATCCCATTCATACCGGTTCGGGATAGCTGTGAACACTGCACAAGCTGACATTTGAGGACCGAACTGTGTGGTGTTCATTGCAAATTTGGCCATAAACATTCCAATAAGGAACAGGGGTAACTTCTCAAGTATCTATTAATGCTGTCCGATTCAAATCAAAGCTCAGTGATGACGGATCGCCTTTTTGGAATTGCATTTCGTAGTGCAACTTCTCTTGGGGAGACGTTTTTTACATGGCATAGTACCTCACAAATGTCGTCAGCATTAGGAGGATATAAAGACCGATGAAATGTTTTTCTGATTTTCTCGTCAGGATTCGAACATTCAGATACTTCTTAATTGGTCTGAGAATTCAACCGCATTCTTAAAAGCATTGAAAACTTAATTTACGTTGGAGTTTGATGAAATTTTAAACGATGGGTTCAAAATAGCCCTTAAAAATCCTTTTCCAAATATGAGTCCGAGGCCATCAAGAGGTGACAGAACGAGACGGCTGATGAATAGACGCAGAATGGATCCAGATCCTGCTAATCAATAAATAAAAACTTCTCTTCTCTGTGCAAGCTCCTTGGTAGGAAATACGCTTTCTACGGCGAACGCTCAACTTGGACGTGAGCTAATGTTGTTGTTTCCAGGGTTGCTTTGTGGCAGAGTATTTTATGGATTAGGACATCGCTTATTCTGGGTCCTAAAATGCATGACCTCGGACTGCTGATGTCGTGTTGGTCTTACGTGAAGACGGACTTCTATTTGCTCTGTGATTATGGACGGTTGATAGACGGTTGTTGTTGTTATATCCACATGTCTATATGTGGTGGCGGCGAACCTCATCTAGCTCCAATATATGAGCAAGCCCATTTCGTTCCAAAGGACCGATCGCCGCGGGAACATGATGACAATAAAGGCGCTAATAACTCGCCTTGTCATATCGACCTTCATAGGCACTCAATATTTATGCATGAACCGGTGCCGCACGGCCTCTCACTGAGACTTTCCTATCGATACCGCTGATTGTACGCTACTCCACAACCCGTAATCTGTGAACGCAGCTAAGCTTCTCGTTATAACAATGAACACCACACAGATCGGAATTCAAAGTTCCAGCCTGTGCGATGCTCATAGTTATCCCGTGCCGGAATTAGAGACGGTATAGGGAGAAGGCACTGGATTATTGGTAAACATCTTTTTCAGTGCCCGTACTCACTGCAGTCACACAGACTTCTCGTCATTCTAAACTACTACCTGAAGGAAGCTTTCGTCAATGGGAGCTCTTCTCCGGTCCGCCTGGCTACTTTTGTTTTGTTGGTTTCCCCTTCCTTTCTATTTTGCGTTGCATTGTACTCTGGTGGTTCTCTTTCTGTATTCTACCTTTTCACCGTTTACTTACTTCTGAGGCCATCCATAGGGCCTTGGATGTCATCCTGAGTCAGGAGCGGCGGCTCTCTCAGACTGTCACGATTTATGTGGACCGTCAGGCGGCACTGAAGGTCATGGCTGCGATTCGCGTGTGGTCTTGAGCTGTCAGGAGATGCTAAGTTCCAGATCATTAAGAGATTTCTATAGGGAATGGGGTGAAGAGGAGGAGGCGTTGGGAGATGATTGAGCATCTGCCAGTGCCCCGCATAACTATGAGCACCACACAGCTGAAAGTTTTGTGGATTGTGGAATGCTCTATACGTAGTATCTGTAAATTCAATCGCGGACAATCAACAGTATCGAGCGAAGTTTCTAAGTGAAAGGCCGGGCGGCACCTGCTCTTGCTTAAATACTGAGTGCCTATGATGCTCTACATGACAAGACGAGTTTTTGGGACCTTTAAATTACCAATGGCCACCATGTCGCCGCGGCGATCTGTCGTATGGACCTGAACGAGTTTGCTCACGAGGATCGCCCTCCACTTACAAATGTGTCTACAACAACAACAACACAGGGGAGAAGGCGCAGGATTATGAGTGAACACTTCTTACTGAGCTTTCTCTTTACTGAGCTTTACAGTCTTTCGATCCCCGAGTCATTCTGGAATTCTGCATGGGTCTGGGACGGATGCGATGCGGTGAGACTTCTTTCGATCTCTGTGCCAGCTTTTTAGTTCTTTTCACATTTTTCTAATGACCTTCTTTCGTTTTTCTCTTTTCTTTCTAGGAGGAACATAATGGATCAGAGGTTTCCGAGTAAAGCGTTTGGCAACTGCGGTTGCCGGGCGCGTATCCTTTAACCTAACCTACTTCTGCGGCCCACAGAGTGAAGCGGCAAGCGACCGAGATTGCTAGACGCATACCCCCCAACGTAACCTAAAATTAAAAACCTAAAAATATCGCTTACTTTTTTAGCTTTTTTTAGGGTTTTATTTTATAGCTGTATATTTGTATTGGTCTAGTCCAAATATATGTTTGATAATAAGGGGCTAACCATTCATCGTCGGCGCTCCAGATTATGGAGCGGTTTGCCAAGGTTGACATATTCACCAATGTCATCATGCTACGAACGCTGCTGTAGTGCTTTTAAGACGGACATGCTAACTTTTTCTCAACGATGTCCCCAAAATTGTAAATGCATAGAAGTTTAAAGTGTATCTTAAGTTTAAACAACAGGACCAGTTTTATTGCTATGCAGTTTAAGGCTGAAATGAACGTCATTTTCTTCATGCTTTCCCACAGGTCAACTCTTATTTTAAGACGAATAAACCCAATTTGTTTAATACGAAAAAGGCGCAATGCGAAATATAAGGACATAAGGGCAACAGTTTTCGATATTAGATGCATATCTAAGAGGGTTAATATTGATTCCGAGTGTTTGTTGTTTGTATATATATTCTAAAAGTGAGTCTTTTATTTGAATATGGTCATAACTTACCTTAAGTTCAACTATACATTCGTATACGATAAAATTGAAAAGGTTGTAGTTAAGCATGGAATACGCAAGAGTTACATCATCCGACAAAGATATTTCGGCTCTTTCAAATTTGGTCACCAACTCCTTCCAATGATGCCATTCCATTATAGTATTTTGCAGCAATAACGCTATCTTCCCTCTATGTGTTAATCCACGGAGATTTTTTCCAACAATACCAGACCATTTTTTGGACATGAATCGTCTAAAATGTAGGTAGACATCCCTAAGTATAGCTCTATACTTAAAAAATTTATAATAATCTTTCATTTCAAATTGAGGCGATACTAATTTAATGCGCCGTTTGCATCTGGATGAGATGACACGATAAGTGTGTGCACAATCCTGCCATGTGTTACCAACTCCACAACGAAATTGTGTTTTAAATCGTATATACTCGTTTTTTCTGTCAACCTTTTCAATGACATTTTCTATGTACGCGTAAGACTTCCACCAATTTCTCCAATAGTTCTCTGGATCCTGTTTTGTAGGACCAATGGGAAATTTTTTCGTAAAACATCTGAACCTCCTACACTGAATGATATTATCCCAATCTAGAGCATTGTAAACTCTCTTAAATGGGCTTGGTATCACTACTTTGTCCGCTTCGTCTACAATTTTTCCATCATTGTCTTCATCTGAATCTTCTTTTTCGCTTCCGCTTTTATCATTTGGTTTACTTGGTTTAACTGTTGGTATTTTATGTTTCTCCGCTGTCATTCTATGCTCAGCTGCTCTTCTACTGGCTGTATGCTTATTATGATCATTTCTATCGGCTACCGATACGTTATTGCCCACATCGCGATTAAATCTTAATCGAACATTTTCTTCAACAATTTGGCTGTTTTTATAATCATCTTCTTGCAAATGTCCATACCTCTGGTTGCTCGCATCTCTGCATTCGCTCATACCATTACTTCTACCATCACTTTGGGTACTGCAATTCGCTGACAGCAAGCTATGGCTTTCTACTATAAAGTCCGTCATTCGTTTTCCCATCATGAAATCCCCTCTAGCAAAACCATCACAATTGTCATCAGGCCTTCTTGCACGGTGTTCATCGGGATCCCTTATTGATTGGTAAACATCGTTAGGACCAGCATATCTCTTATTGCGCATTGGATAAGATTCCTCGAAACAGCCTCCATCATCTTCGGTAATAAATCTTCGCTTTCCTAGCAGCGTTTGTGCATTTTCGAACGACGGAGTCCAGTTCCTCTCAGATCCCCCAATGCCTTGCAAATTCCCGATAGAATCGTTCTCCGCTTGCTTATTATGTCCAACCCATTGTCTTCCAGCATTTCCAATGCCATTATCCAGCCTGCTGAAAACACTAACGCGACCAGCAGTGGGATAGGAGATATTATTACAATTTTCAAAGCGTTCGCTTCGTATGTCATTGAAATCCCCGTACCCTGCTCGATTAACACCAAAACCACTGTTTCCGGAGCTACTACCATGGAAAGGCTCATTATAATGATTTGGGATGTCAGTATCGTTCCTAGTACATTTGTTGTCCTCCATAGATCCTCCATAGTTGTTTGCATTATCTCTAGACATATTGCCCATGTTATTTCGACTGCTGCGATATTCATTGTTTTCCATGCTAAATGTTCCTAAATTAGGTACATTTCTAGCACTACCACTAGCGCCATCCCTGTTAAATCCATTTATTGGATTTCCAAAATAATTCCAATACTGTCTTTTGTTGTTAGACATATTTTTAAAGTTTTAGAAATTACAGATTCAGTGTTATATCTTTTTTTCCTTAATTTTCGGCAAGAGATTACAACAGGGTTGTGTATTGTAGTACTTTATAGTGGAAAGTCCGAGTAATCGCATGATATTGATAACTGTTTTATATTAGATTTTGAGTCGGCTCTTATTAGGCCTGTTCACATCCTGTAATATTTAGTTCGCAGAAGTGAATATTTAAGGAGAAATGTGAATATGAGCCATTTGTCGGCCAAAAAAAAGTTGCACCATGGTCCCAATCATACGCTCTGATAGCGATCGGTAATATGCACTGGAATAATCCAGCTCATCTTAAGTTGGCCAACGATCCCCGAGTCCGAACGGCGTACATGGTAATGTACCTCACAAATGTCGCCACCATTAGAAAAGGATATTATTGTTTCTGATGTTCTCGTCAGGATTTGAACCCAGGCGTTCATACTAACCTCTGCGGTCCGGTGGGCCATTTAGGCTATTGAGATTAAGGTTTCATTGTGAGTAATGAGTCGATTGTGGATTTCAAATCACACCGACCCGTAAGTCCTTTCGTTATACAATGGCAAAACATACTGAGTATAAATCAGTTGTCAGCTGTCAAAAATACCAACTCCAAAAAAGATAGGTTGATTATAAACCGCACTTTGGTTAAAAAGGAATTCGCCCAAGTGAATCACCGGGCTAGTATGTAGACTTTACAACAAAATTGTTTTTTTCTGAAACATTTCCATATATACAACACATCTATATACAAAACGGGTAAAAATCATAACCCCCTTCATGGCTTAAGGTTCATTTGTCACTGCGTGATCTTTACATCTTCCCATACCCCAAAACCCGTCTTTAATAGGGGATACTTCTCTCATATCAATAAGTGCAGTCTTATTAAAATTTAAGCTCATTGATAAGTGGCCTCCTTTTTAAGTCGAGTCCGAACGTCGTGCCGTATAGCGACACCACTTAGTAGAGAAGTTTTAACATGGCATGATACCTTACAAATGTAGCCAGCTTTTGTAAGAGGATAACCATTGCTGAAATTTTTCTTTTTTCACGTTCACACTGGGATTTGAACCCAGGCGTTTGGAGTCATAGGCGGAGACGCTAACATCTGCGCCATATACATATTGACCGATTAACATATATATTGACCGATTAACACACATATTGACCGATAATAACATTTTTGTAGTTTAATAAAAGGTATGACAATTTTTGATCCGAGGACTTGCGTGGTGGCCCTCTGTCTAAGACACCCAAAATAGTTTCATTGACCAATCATGACAGCGTGGGAATGAAGTAGAGGTATTTTTTTAGTAGAGTTCAAACCCGACTACCAAGTGTGTTTAAGGTTGGTTAGGTTGAAAAATGGGTTACAATGTTAGAGTGAAATTTTTCCCAATTTTTTTTTATTGAAAGCGTAGTGGAATTGTCCTTTTACAGTTATGTCAAAATGGTAATGATTTTATTTATATACATTAATACATTTCAAACCTGGCTACAAACATTCCAAAATAAGCATTAGCATATACATCTTACAAATCAACAATAAGAAGTCTCCTATTTACATGGCTTATTTATTCATTACCAATGCACAACAGTAACACAAGATGGGTCGATGACAATATGTTGCATTAAAAAAAGAATAAATGGTGACAATATGACGGTAATCAACAGTGAGCATCACTAAAAATAACATCTGCGCCAGTTGTATTTTTTATTTTAACCCTCCCACCCTGAGATGAGTTCCCTCTCCCTTACCAGAATTGTAAAAACCCTAGATCTCGCAGGCGATTGAACGATAATTTGTTTGCACTTTAATAGTAACCTAAAAACAAAAATTTGGTATCCAATTTTGCGGTGGGTTGACAGGAGGGCTCTACCAACCCCAAAGCCCGCCAAATGGATGTGTGGACCAATCATAACAATGCGGGATCCAAATGAAACATATTTGAGAGTAGAAAACGAATATGATATTCAAATGTTAGGCCAAATATTTAGGGAGACATATTTAACGACCATGGCAATATGGGGCACAAATGAAATGTGTTTGGGATTAAATTTTTAGTTGGTGTACGAATATGAATTTAGCATACTGTACATAGATACATGAAACATTTGTGATTTATTTTAACTTTTATGTTTTTGCTATTTAGCTTCAAAAACAATAATAGTTTTTAAGCGTCGCCATTGTCCATGTCGGAATTATTTTCGCCATCTTCGCCATGGGTGTTGGTTAAGTGTTGAGGTGGCATTGACATCTGATTTTCATAGAACTCATTAAATCCACTCCAATCCAATGCGCACAGGGTCTGTAACAAATAAAACAAAAAAATACAATTCAATTTGAATTATATCGACGATACTTGAGGCTCATTCTTAACTCACCTTTAATTCTTTTATCGACTCCATTACTAGATAATGGAAAAGTTTTGTGTTCATCATCTTAACAGAAACATCCCAGTTTCCCGACTTAACTGCACCGGCCATGGTCTTATGGCAATTATCCCATTTACTTATTAAGCTTTGGAGCATCAGTGAATATAAACGTTTACTTTTGAAAACAGTAAGGCTCTTTAATACTCGGTCTTTATCTGTTGGATTTAGCCGTTTTTGAAAATTTATATCCTCCATAAGTCTCTTGTATATAAATAATTTGTATACATCACGCGATTGATAATTTGTTTCTGTGATATTAAAGTTGCGATTGATCCTGTCTATGCCAACCTTAAGAATGTCATTCATTCTAGATTGGTTCTGCTGGTCATTTTTATTAAATGAGAATTTAACCATATTTTTTACTTCAGGAACATTTTTATCCACTATTGGAATGATGTTTTCAATGTAAGCATATTTCGCCCACCAAACTTTCCAATAAGCTTCGGGATCGGGTTTAATTGTTGATATTTCTGTCCTGCGATCTCTAGTTTTCTTATTCTTTTTGGCTTCCTCTATCTGAGCAATTTCCAGCTTTTCTTTCTCGATCTCCTCTAAAATTTTCGTATATTTTATTCTGTTCTCCTCATCATCTTCTTGGACAGTACCATTTTCAACATTATTTGCAATCTCTTCGAGCTTGTTTTTTGCTTCCAGGTACCGCTCCCTCCGAATAGCGGACGGACCTTTCCTTTTTCGTGGTCTTCTTCGGGATTGACGAAACCGGTCTGGTTTAGATGCTGCCTGTCGCCTGCCTGCTCTACTTGATGGCCTATCTCCCATTTCACGCTGCCGTGGAACTCTTCGTATTTCTGATATGTATAAAGCGGAAAGAAAGAAACCATAAATTAGATGGACGAGTAAACAAAAAATGACACAAAATTTATGGCACATAGTCCGACGACGACGCTTGTGACCCACTGCTGGCTATGTTCGCACAGCACCTTGCAACATATCCAGTATGACTATACTCCCGTAGTGAAGCGAGGCCTGAGAAAGATCGGAAATGTACCCACTCCATGCACCGGTTACACCTCACCGACCGATGATGGAGGCGGTTGTGGCAAACCGAACAGAACCAGCGTCCGGGGTTCTTCACGGACCAGAAGCGCTCGGAGAAGCCACTCCGGGATGTGCTTTTCCCATGACAAAAATAGACGAACACGTTCACTGAAGCGGCAGCCCCTGCCGATGCAGTTCGATTGGGTCAATCCGGTGTGTACAACCGGCCGCCATGGGATTGACAACAGCATCGTCTTTCTCTTCTGTTCTAGTGCTCAAATGTCTGCACCTGACTGCAGGTTGCCACTATAACCACCAACCTAATTGCACAATTTCTAAAATTTCAAGACTTACCATCATAATCATATTTATAGGATGCCTCTCTAGGTGGAGTTTTGTTGTTATTATGCCTGGTGCCGGTGGAAAAAAATGTGTCAAGACTTTTTTCCAATTGATTCTAAAAAACAACGGGAATTATAAGCCATTTAGAGCCGTAATAATAAATTTTCATTACCTGAGAAAAACGAAAACTTTGATCATAGTCTTGACTGCTATTATTTAGAGTATTATTCGCCATTTTTATAGAAGAATTTATAAAAGAACAAATTCGTTTATCAAGCAAAACCAACAGAGATGCAAAATCAAGACAACGATGTACTTTTTCCGAAAACAAAATGGCCTCTTCACATGGAATGTTCGCACTTTAAGATGTATTGTGTAAATACGACATAAAATTAAAAATATAAGGCGTATTTGTGTACTCGAGAATGTATGTGGTCTCATGCGAACAGCTGTTAACAATCGGACAGATTTGACGGTATTAAAGCTGGAATTACATTCCCCCAAACAAATACAAGGGAGCTAGGATAATAAATTATGAAATTAATTGTTTTATAAAAGAAAATGGTAACATTTTTTACAATTAACGGAATTTAAAATGTACGGAATTTTTTTTTCACTTTTTCATCAAAATTAAGTAGAAATTTTGTTAGGTTCTCCCGGTTTAAATATGTCATGTACCTACCATAAAAGATTTGCATATGTTTTTCGGTTTTATTGACAAAATACGAGTATTTTAGAATTGGTATATGAATATTCATAGGTTTCAAAATATGTGGTTCATATTCTTAGACCCATATGTATAAAAGATTGTAGCTATTTGGCACTCCGTTCGGAATCGGATACTAAAAGGGGTCCCTTATCAATTAGCTTAAAGTAGAATCGGTTGTTGCTGTTGGAGCAGTTTATTGTGTTCTATCTTTCGTCTGCTTGTTTCTGTTGAGTATCAAGACCCAGGAACTCTGCGACTAAGATGGGGTGCGTCCACAGGGATCTGGGTCTGAGTCGAGTGGGTCTGGCCGGGCTGTTAAACAGGTGACGTGTATCGTGCGGTGTGTATTATAAAAAACAAAAATTACAAAAGCAAACATGTTTGTTAACATTTTTAGCATCCTTTTTAAATTTGTTTTGCTCATTTTTCCATTTTATATTAATTTTTCCAAAAAAAATAATAGTCAAATGTTTAGCCCAAATAAAACAGCTGTTTTGGAAAATTCGAAATTCCCTCTCCTCATTCAATCAGAATAGGAGGATTTTATTCTAGGGAGAAATTTATTCCCCGGGAGTTTATTCTTAGGTTAGATTTAGAATCTAAAAAGATAAAAAAATACCTAAATTTTAGATTATTTATTTGTTTGTTTTCCCATACAAGATGATAATTATGGTAATATTACAGTATTTTTTTATATTAAAAACAATAAAAGTAAAGGCTCTATTACACGGCATGTAGTTGTCTTATGACATTTCAAATTTAGCAGATTTTGAGTGCACATGTCGTGTGATACAAACGAAACTAACATGTGAAAATCACATTTCAAAATAGCATTTGTAATTTTTTTTTCGATTAGAGCGTGCTCAATTTCTTCCGACAAAAACGTACAGAAATTAGCTGTTTTGTTGTCAGTCAAATAAATGCAACCCCAAATTAAATTGTTTTTACAAATTTATTATTTAACCAGCTTTCTCACAACTTTAACAATTAATACGCATAAAAAAAATCAGATTTTGCTCAAATTTGTAGGTTATGTCTTACGAAAATAATATTCAGGTGTGATAGCAAAAATGATGAATCGTATGTAAATTGACAATTTTGACAAACATTTTCAATTACATGAGGATACAAAAAGTGGCATGTCATAAGACATCTACATGCCCAGTAATAGCACCTTAAATATGGTTGCCCAAAAAGTAATTGCGGATTTTTCATATAGTCGGCTTTGACAAATTTTTTCACAGCTTGTGACTCTGTAATTACATTATTTCTACTGTCAGTTATCAGCTGTTACTTTTAGCTTGCTTTAGAAAAAAGTATATTTGATTGAAGTTCATTCTAAGTTTTATTAAAAATGCATTTACTTTCTTTTAAAAAATCCGCAATTACTTTTTGGGCAAACCAATAGTAACATAATCCCCCTTATTCTGATTGGCGATGGCGTAGTCAAATGTTGTCAAATTTTTTACAAATTAAACTTTTTGGTTTCACATAAGCCAAATTCGACCGTCAAATTTGACGAATTCGATCGACATATACGTTAATTTCGTTACATACTAAACTACATCGCGCCTGTTTGTCGAAAGAGTATGGAACCTACTTTTATATTATTTTTTTTTATTTACCACAAAATTTTTTTTATTATCAAGCTATTGAAGGAGAGTAAGTTACAGAATATCACGATATGTAAAATTTGTCTTCGATTACGACTGCTGTTGGTATTCGCCTTTGATAACGGGAATAAGGGTGAATAGAATTATTTACAATTGTATAGATTTTTCCAATAACGAACGGTTGAAGTCAGAGAGTTCCATGAACAGTGCATTGGGTGTGAGTCAATACCCGAGAACTGTTTTCACTCGGTAGCGGTTCACCGCTTTTGCTAGACTGGAACGAGCTTTTTGAACCTTGTCGAGGATTACTACTTCCATATGCAAATATATGGTTTCAAAAACATGTGTGGATGGGTTTGCAGGGAAATCATAAAGCGTTGGTCCCTCAGACGCTTCAGAGGTAGAAAGTGCATATTTGTTTAAACCTTAAGTTGCGTAGCCGATCTGTTCGTAATAAGCTCAACATGGAAACTTACATTTATTATCCTCGTACTCGGATTCGTATTCATGTGATTTATTTAAACGTTGGTTTTTTGCTTATTTCTTATCTTGTTCAACTTTGAAAACAAAAATTGTTTTTACTCGTCGGCATTGTCCATGTCGGAATTGTTACCGCCGCCATCCATGTGGCCTATGGTTTTCGTAAGAATATTATCCGTTGAAGCATAATGGGGAGGTGGCATTGACAGCAGGTTTCTATGGAACTCAGTAAATCCATTCCAATCCATTGCGCACATGTTCTGCAACAATTAACAAAAAATAAAATACCAATTTAATTATAATCATACCATCGGGAGCTTAAACTCACCTTTAACTCTTGTATTGAATCCATTACTAAATAATGAAAGAGTTTTGTGTTCATCATATTTAAGGCGTTCTTTCCTCTACCCAAATTAGTCAAACCGGCCATGGACTTTTGGTGAAAATCCCATCGACTTATTAAACTTTGGAGCATCAGTGTATATTTACCTTTATGTTGTAAAAGAGCGAGAGTTTTCAATACATGATCTTTTTCTTGTTTATTTAGATGTTTTTGAAAATTTGGATCCTCCAGATGTTTCTTGTACATAAATAATTTGTACATATCCCGGAATTCATAATTCGCTTCTGTGATGTCCAAGTTGCGCCTGATCTTCGATGTGCCAATTTTAAGAAGTAATTTCATTTTACGTTCAAATCTCTGATCACCAGGTTCATGTGTGAATTTAACGAAGTCTTTTACTTCTGGATCATTTTCATCCACTATTGGAATCATGTTTTCAATGTAAGCATATTTTGACCACCAAACTTTCCAATAACCTTCTGGATCGATTTTGGTTTTATTTTTCGAAGCTTTTTTCACAATTCCACTTTTTATTTGATCCTGGTATTCTCTGTCCCTCTCTTTAGCACTGCGACGTCTAAGTCTCTCACGTTCATCCAAATTTTTCTTGTTTGAAATTTTCTTACTAATGTCGTTTTCCCTTTGCCAACTTCCTCCATTTGTAGACGAACCTATTTTTCTGTTCGAATTGTGTAGAGGGGTTCTTGTTGGATTTACAGCATTAAGTGGTGCTTGGTAATTGCTATTACTACCAAAATCATTACGATTCATTTGATGGGACGATTGTGGATTAGTCCAATTTGTTTCCATACTGTTGCCTAAATTGTTTTGTTTGTTACTTGCAAACTGCCGTGTTTGTTGGTTGGAATAAAAGTTATTATAATAACCTCCTGCTCCCACTTCGCTTATATTTCGTCGATTGTTTTGTAAATCAAAAGTGGCAAAACTGTCTCCTCCTTCAAAATTTTGTTGTTTGTTGCAGCTTATATCAGATGTATTTTGATTCCTTGAATAATTATCTCCGGCAAATTGTTGTTGATTGTTTTTGTTGTAAGCTCCATCTCTGGTGGTGACATTAAAATTGCCGACTTCTTCTGCACGATCTAGATTTTCTCTAAAGTCATATGCATTATTACCTCTTGAATAGTCTACTTGATTTCGTTGAAAATTGAAATCGGTTTGGCCTCTAGCAGAACCGACTTCTTCTACGCGATTTTGGTTGCTACGGGATTTAGGTTCATTTTCAACTATGGAATAATCGTATTTTTCATTGTGCCGTTGACTGCTGCCATACCAAGAACTTTCTTGGTCGTGAAACTGTCCCTTGGTTCCCGAGCCAAGCATGTTTTCAGATCTATCATTGCCTGCCCCGAATCGTTGTTGACTATACATAGGTCTATTATCACACATATCATAATCGTCTTGCCCACGGCTATTTCCAACACCACCATTATTTTTATTCCAAGCATTGCAATCTTGTTTGTTATCTGCTCTGGAAAATGAGGAATCAGATTGCTTGTAGTTGCCAGTCATCGAATTGTCATATCCATCATTTGCATTCTTTAGAAATGTGGGATTTGGGGAATCATTTCCGTATTGTTGATCTGAAAAAAATAGAGATTTGTTACTTATAGTTTTTAAGGGAAATTAGATTCTAATGACATCTGAGGTATCATATAGTCAAAACGTTTACGGCAAAACAAAAGTAAGGAACCAGGGAAAATCTCCAATCTCTGACAGTATAGTCCAACCAAGCCTGCACAGAACTCCAGAATGATGAGAGTACTAAGTGGCTGAAAAAGAGTCCATTATCCTTTGTCTTCCACTCGCAATTACGGAGCAATAGCACAAAAAGTTATTCCGGTGTCCCCAACTCATTGTCGTCATCGCATGCCATGCAGAAATCTGCATCTCCCTGCGCTAAAGGAAATGACATGTTTCCCCAGACCCAAAATAAGTGACTTCCTGTCCCTCGAAATACTTGGCCACAGGGCTTTTACCACACAGCAACCCACACCTTATCCGCATAATTATTTTGGAAAGCGCCCACCCTACCAAGAAGCTAGGGTGGGACATGACGCTTAACAGCAGTCATGTTCTGAGCAACTCGTCAGTCGTCTCGTTCCTCGAGCCTGACAGTCTTTCCATGGTTTAATGAAGCTCCTTCTTCTTCTAAGCAGTCTCAACCTCACATAGCCCGACGCGAGAGCCCTCCGTGCCACCTGACTGACTACGTATGTGGTGACACGTGACTGTCTAATCGGGCGCATCTCCCTCCACGAAATCTTCTCCAGAAATGAGCTACACCTGTCCAGAAGCCTATTCTAAGAAACTCAGTGAATACTCCAGAGATCCCTGTGTCCTTTCTTGTGTTTATGCCATATCCATTGGTCCTCGACATCTAGAAAACTTCTTCAGCGCACCCTGATGGTAGAGAAAAAGCGTCCGCCAATCACAATGAAAACATCATCAGCATAGGCACCCTTCAACCCCTCCTTTTCAAAGGACCTGAGAATCCCATTGATAACCAAGAGCCACAAGAGAGGGCATAAAACTTTGCCAAGTGTGTTTCTCCGGTTACAATCTTCTTAATTGAGCCCTCACCCAGTGAAGCGTGGATAATACTGCCCTTCAGCATAGCATCATTCTAATTCACCAGAAGAGGTGAAATAGACCAACTGAACCTTGGGGTAAACATGCTGGTAGCTACTTATTCATAGTGGGTTAGTAGATCCCTGATGTACGCGTCCAACAGTCTCTTAAGTGTGTTGAAGACGAAAGGCGATATATTGATTAGCCTCTATTCCTTGGGGCCACTCCCCACACATCGTCACTTCATCACGCGCTTCTTCCATTTTATAAACGAAGCTCATTTTTTGCTTAATGGGTACGTAAATAAGCAGAATTGTCGATTTTGGAGTGAAGATCAGCCAGAAGCATTGTAAGAGCTACCAGGTTTATGGGCTGATGGCATCATTGAACTGTACTTCTTCAAAGATGATGCGATTCGTAACGTAACTGTGACTTTCTGAATTTTTTGATTTATTTATTTGAAAAACTTTCCTATAGCTCTTTAAAAATCGCCCTTTTTATAAAATTTCGTGAAGATATCTTTATCTTTAGGACCAGAAAACTTGACTTCTTTTCAACGCTTGGATACGTCCTCTCGTAACGGAGAAGCGTTTTCCAGTTGAGCTTAATGAGTCCCCTCTCTGTTAGGTCGCTCTCGCTGTTTCCGATCTCCGCAGATAAGAGCAAGCCCGATTGTAGGTATCCCTTGATTTCTTGGTCTTCGACTTCTGTTTTCTTACCATGGGTTTCACTCGATATGCCGAAATCAAGTGCCCCTGTATAGTGAATCTCCGGTTTCCGATCGATTGAAAGCCTCTCCGTCGGTTTCCGATGCAACCTCTAATGCCTTACCGTTATTAACAAAATTGTGTGATACCGCTGCAGATGGGGTTCCATTATAAATTCTCCTCGCGCCGGTGGAAAAAAATTCATCTAGACTCTTTTCCAACGCATTCTGAAAAAAAAGAAATTAAAATCAATTGATAGTTGCGATAGCTAAATTTTATTACCTGAGAAAAATGAAAATCGTCCGCTTTACTTTCAGAGTCTTGACCACTTCTTTGATACATTTTTATTGACAAATAAAAGATGTGAAGTACATGTATCACAAAGAGATCTAAAAATCGATTTTCGACTAATTGACTTATAGTGTAAAAAGTCGAAGTCGACTTTTGGTGGCTAAAAACATCGAATAGAAGACTTTAAAGTAAAAAAGACCTGACTTGCAGGACCAGGTGAAGCTATTACAGAAATAATAAAAATAAGAAAGCAATCGACTGAAGATGCTCTTAAAAGGTGAGCTCATGCGAACAGCTGAGTACATTTTTTTTTAATTTTGCATTAAATTAAAATGTCAAAGACTTGAAAGCACAGCTGTGAAATTTTTCTAAAATCGTAAAAGATGTCCTTTTTGATCGGATATTCCACCCATAAGCAACAAAACACTGAAAATACAAATATAAAACAAATTTGAAGAAAGTTGTAAAACAAAGTTTATTTCTAAAACCACTTTGATATTTCAATTTACGGTATTTGCCATTCAAGGTAGTTTCGTTGGGGGTAGATTTTTGAGATTACCTCTTATTTGTACCATGCATTCGACTATAATCACCCAAACTCACTGTTGGTTTCGTTAACATTGCCACAAGTTAAAGTCGTGCGATTTCGGCGCAAAGCTGTGGCTTCTGTGGTGCGATGTCGAGGACATCATTTATTAAAATTAATTAGGATTTTAAATGCCGGTAAAAACTAATTTGCCCTTGAACATTCCATTAAACAACATATAAAAAGAAACAATGTTCTATAAAGACAGAATTTAGCTCAGGCCAGGGCCGCCTCAAAATTATTTTTCTTAAGGACAAAATTGTAATGAAATTTTTTCTCAACCAGTAAATGTGAACAAAATTCACCTGTTTTGGGTGCGGGGGCACAGAGATATTCCAGGGAATTCTAAAGCATACGAGCTTGCGAGACTAAGAATTACCTTACACACTCCAGGGACACTGAAATCTGTGGGTATGCCTCTAGCGACATGTAAGCTAAGTTTTCAGGGTCAGGCCCGAAGGGCAACGAATAATAGATGGTCACAATTGACAAATTTCCTTTATAGAACTGTCAAATAAACCTACTATAAAACTGTTTAAAGTATTGTGAATGTCGGTGTTAGTTTTGATTAATTATCCTGTGTTGATCCATTCTTCTTGGGTCTTTTCCAGTACTTGACACAGTGTGAATAACTGGTCTTTGGATTTACCTATCCAAAAGCGTCGTAGTGCAGAGGTTAGCATGTCCGAATATAACGCTCAAAGCATGGGTTCGAATACTGGTAAGAACATCAGAAAAAATTCTCAACGGTAGTTAGTTCCTTCTAATGCTAACGACATTTGTGAGGTGCAGTGCGCCAGACAAACTTCGCCCCATTGCGCATACTCTCTTTAATAGATTTTTGAAATTCGTGCCCACTCTTTTTTTTTTAATTTAAAGCAGTATTTATGTAAGTTTTTCACAACTATTCCGAAAGTTCAACGGGAATTCATGTGACTTATTTTAACGCTTATGTTTTTCTTATTCTAATCGGCATTGTCCACGTCAGAATTGTTACAGCAATCATCCAAGGGGCCTGTGGTTTTCGTAAGAATATTATCCGTTGAAGCATAGTGGGGAGGTGGCATTGACTGCAGTTTTGCATAGAATTCAGGAAATCCACTCCAATCCAATGCGCACATGTTCTGCAAAATATAACAAAAAAACAAAAGAAACACCAATTAAATTATTTTTTCGTCGATACCAGAAACCCTTTCCAAACTCACCTTTAACTCTTGTATTGAATCCATTACTAAATAATGGTAGAGTTTAGTGTTCATCATATTATAAGCGGTCTTTTCGGCTACCAACTTACTCAAACCGGCTATAGTCTTTTGGTGAAGATCCCATCTACTTATTACGCTTTGGAGCATCAGTGTATATTTACCTTTATGTCGTAAAAGAGCGAGAGATTTTAAAACAAGGTCTTTTTCTTGATGATTGAGGTGTTTTTGAAAGTTTGGATCCTCCAGATGTTTCTTGTATAGAAATAATTTGTACGTTTCCCGAAATTTATAATTCGTTTCTGTATGGTTAAAGCTGCGCAGGATCTTCAATGTGCCCATATTAAGAAGTAATGCCACTCTAGGTTTGAATCTCGGGTCATCAGGTTCATATGTGAATTTAAGGAAATCTTTTACTTCGGGATCATTTTCATCCACTATTGGAATCATGTTTTGAATGTAAGCATAGTTGGGCCACCAATCTCTCCAATAAGATTCTGGATTGGGTTTGGTTTTAGTATTCTGAGCTTTTTTACCAGTTCCATTAATTAATTGTTCCTGGTATTCTGTATCCCTCACTTGAGCACTGCGACGTCTAACCGTCCTATTTTTATCCAAATTTTTCTTTTTTGAAATATTCTTATTAATGTCGTTTCCTTTTTGCCAACTTCCTCCTTTTGTAGATGAACCTATTTTTCTATCCGAATTGTGTTGAAGGGTTCTTGTTTGATTCACAGCACTATGTGGTGCTTGGTAATTGCTATTACCTCCAAAATCATTACGATTCATTTGGTGGGACGATTGAGGTTTAATCCAATTTGTTTCCATATTGTTGTCTAAATTGTTTTGTTTGTTGCTTACAAACTGCTGTGTTTGTTGGTTGGAATAAAAGTTATTACAATCACCTCCTGCTCGCCCTTGGCTTATATTTCGTTGATTGTTTTGTAAATTAAAATTGGCAAAACTGCCTCCTCCTCCAAAATTTTGCTGGTTTTTGTAGCTGACATCAGATGTTTGTTGATATCTTGAAAAGTCATCTCCCGCAAACCGTTGTTGATTGCTTTTGTTGTAAGATTCATCTCTTGTGGTGACATTAAAATTGCCGACTTCTGCAGGATCCTGATTATCCTTAAAGTCATATGTATGATCACCTCTAGAATATCCTACTTGATTTCGTTGAAAGTTGAAATCGCTTTTGCCTCTAGCGGAATTGACTTCTTCAAAGCGATTTTGGTTGTTACGGGATTTAGGTGTATTTTCAACTGTGGAATAATCGTATTTTTCATTAAGCTGTTGACTGCTGCCATACCAAGAAGAACATTCATGGTCATGAAACTGTTCCTTGGTTCCAGAGTCAGGCATGTTTTCAGATCTATCATAGCCTGTCCGGAATCGTTGTTGACTACACATAGGCCTACCATCAGACATATCATAATCGTCTTGCCGTCGACTGTTTCCAATACCACCATTTTTTTTATTCCAAGCATTGAAATCTTGTTTGTTATCTGCTCTGGAAAACGAAGAATAAGATTGTTTGTAGTTGCCTGACATCGAATTGTCATATCCATCGTTTGCATTGTATCGTAATGTGGAATATGGGAAGTCATTTCCGTATCGTTGATCTGATAAAAAATATAGATTTGTTCAGTATAATTAAATAAGGCTAGATTGTAATTATGACTGAGGTTTCAACATATTGTCAACATTAATACAAACAAACCAATTTGTACCTAAAAGTGCAAGGGAATGGAAAAGGCACTATAAGAAATGGGTTAACGTCTTAATTGCATTTGAAAATTGAAATTTACAGGAATCGAAATTGACATCCATTTCAAAAACTCCAAAAACTTGGACTACAAATACGCTTGGAGCTTATTTTGCACTACCTTTAGGCAATCTCACTTGGAGACTTTAAATCTTGTATTTGCTCCAGAAGAAGGTTGAAGAGAGAAGTAATATGAAGAAAATCAGCATAGATGCATTCCATTAAGCTGCAGAATAGTCAGAAAAAAGAAAAAGCCAACGCTTAAGAAAAATAAAAAAAATAGGCAACCATACTATACTGTACCACTGAGTTTAAAGCCCAACTAAGGCTGACGAAAAGAGCTGTTAAATCACTACCATTTGTCTTTGCGAAGCAGTGTCATAAAAATGGTATTCGGCTTTCTCCAAGTCCTCCCTGGGCCTAAGGAAATGACATGTTCCCTCAGTCCAGGTTAAGTGACGTCCTGATATGCGAAAAACTCGGCCTCAGCATATGCCTTACCCGCGCAGTCACTTTCTCTCTACGGTAATCGTAGAGAGAAAGAGACCGGTAACCATAATGAAAACGTCATCAGCATAGGCAACTACCTTCATCGTATCGTATCTTAAAGGTTCTGAGAATCCTAAAATTAGCCGAATTAATGTTGATTATCCCTAAATTTTCTTCTATGTAACCGTCGTAAAGGACGCTGGACCCTTGTTGTAGCTACTTATGAACGATGTGTGAAGAAGACCCGATGTATGCGTCCAACAGTCTTTCAAGTGCATTTAAGACGAGAGACTGAGAAGGAAGTGAATTGCCACACAGTCGGCACATAGCCAAGCAAACACAGGCCATAAAAGTTCTCTCTGTCCGGTTGATTATTAAGACTCGGAAGAATTAATCGCCCGGATTATTTTTGTCTTTGTTATCATCCCCTCAAGCACTGCTATGTATCCGAGAGACATATGTAATATCGGAAACCACCACCACCACCTCGGATAGTGCCTTGTAGCCAGGATTTCGAGATTCTCGAAATTCGACGATGTCCTTAAATAACGTCTTTCGAAACTAGAGAAGGTCGAGAAAGTCAGCGCACTCGCCTTAACCACATCCCGGGTTGTCTCTGGCCAGCTGTCGTCCCTGGTACCACTGCGAAAGGTCCAGCAATACTGACCGCAGTGTAGTTACCACCTTCGCCCAAATTTCCAGTAGGCCTCTTGTCAGACGGGCCACCAGAAGTCGATTTCTTCGATCCCACCAGTGTTGGTAAAGCCACAACATTGCAGGCAGTGCTCTCCGACTGCAAACGGGGCTATGAAGTAACCGCCCTAATTGTTCAAGGAGGGGGAGTGGGCCCAATAATCTTGACTTTTTGCAACCCTTGGATACGTGCTATGGTGAGCAAGAAGCGCTTTCAAGTTGAGCTTCATGAGCCCCTCTCTCTTTCTGTTACCGTATTTCCGCTGATAAGAGCAAGCTCGTTTGCTCTTCTGCTTACTTGAAATGGAGTTCTCGACATGTCGAGATCAACCGTCCCTGCCTGGTGAGCCCCGAGTCTCAGCTTTCCTATTGATTGGTAGTCTCCTGGTCGGTTGCCGATTCTTCTCTATCTCTAACCCTTACCGCTGTTATCAAAATTTTGTGATGGGGTTTCATTGGAACTTCCTTTGGCGCCGGAGGAAAAATATTCATCTAGATATTTTTTCAATGCATTCTAAAAAAAATACATATTAAAATTAATGGTGGCCGCGATTGTCAAATAATTACCTGAGAAAGAGTGTTCACTTTCTTTTCAAAATCTTGATTACTATTTTGATTTCCATTATTCGGCATTTTTATGGATCAATGTAAACATAAAATAAAGAAAATGTTCTATGCGTGTACCACAAAACCAAACAAACAATACGGATGGGACGAATGGAAAAATCGTACGGGAACATGGCATGTTCACATTGTAAGATATATGTATTTGCTGTGTTTTATTTAAAGCGCAGTATGCACCTCTGGCGAAATTTCCGTTAGCTATAAAGGCCAAAGGCGTTGAGCTTTGGTTTTGAGCGTCAACTTGCAAAATTTTTTCTCTACACACAAATCTCACAAAAGCAATACGCAAAAGTCAAACAATTTTTAACAACGCAAGTATGGGCGCTTTGGACTTTGATTTTGATAGTTTCGTTGAAAAATGCAACTCTGCAAACAAATCCCATAAAAGTAACACGCAAATTCAAATTTTTTTACTGGAAAAGTACGCAAACAGACATAATTAAAGGTGGTCTCATTTGTACAACAACCACAAATCATATGGTGCAATCCGCCATCTTGTCATCAAGCTGATCGCCGTTTTGCCAAGACACAAATTTGCGTGCGTGTTTGTATACGTGTGCGTACATGAGCAGAGAATATGAGAGAAAGAATATAACAACAAGGAGAATGCAAACAAAAATCTGGCTTCTTAATACCGTCAAACCCGGCCGGCTGTTAACAGCTGTTCGCGTCCGCCTTGGCTGCAACCGAAAATTTCGCCAGAGGTGCACACCTAGCTTTAGTCGCATGAATCTGGATATTCAACAGAATCGAGCAGACGAAAGAAAGATAGAACACAACACACAGCTACTACAACAAGGTCCGGGATTCTCTTTTTAGTACCGGCACAGACCAGGGGCCGAATTACGGCAAACGTTAACGAGTAAAATCGTTCGAAATCTCTATTGTGAATTATTTCTTTCTTTATTGAACGAGAATTTTTGAAGCTTAGGAACGCGAATGTTTGAATCGGTCATAATTTGCAACAATTTAAATAAAAATGAGAATAGAAGTGGTATAACATCAATTAAATACGAGACGAAATTGCATTCAATAAGAAGCGTAATTTGGCCCCAGTAGCGTACGGTGGAGGTATTCCGAGATGTGCCTCTCCCTTGAAGATAAATGGACAAAACGCAGCTAATTTATTCAAATAAAGCCATAATAAACGCTAAAATATGTGTTAATATTATTTATTCATGCATATTTACATGTATGGCACAAAGGTTTCAAAGTTAAATATATCATTAGTTATTAAAATAGTTTATAGAGTTTTATAAAATTCCTCAAAGCCCGGCCAGTCCTCTGTGATTAATTTCTGCAAGATAATAGACAATAATATTATAAAAAGTGTTTTCTTTTTCAAATAAAATACCATTTACCTTAAGTTCTTTCGTTGACTCCCAAACCAAATAATGGAAAACGTTATTGCTTAGCAATTTGCGGGCATGTCCAGATTTCACAGCTTCACCATTCTCAGAACGCTTTATGATGTCCATTGAAAAATGCCATCGGCACATCATGCTCTGATAGAAAAAGGCACGCCGTGTTTTTTTGCGGGCATTTTTTAATACCATTTCAACTTTTTCCAATTCTTTGGGCGAAAGCAATTTTTGAAATTGTGGATTTTCGAGTTGATGCTTATACTTTAGTACGCTAAAAATATCACGAAAGGCGTAATCTTTTTCGTTAAGGCGAATATGACGCATAATCTTGGCTACACCCATAACCAAGAGAATGCGTTTACGTTTACGCAGTTGACTGTCTGTAGTCGAGGGAGTAAAACTAAAGTAGGATTTAATGGCATCATCATTTTGTAGAGGTGGCGGTGATAGTGTTTTTTCCACATGACCATAAAGGGACCACCATTGCCTCCAGTATATCTCCGGTTCTGGTTTCAAATGACCCTTTTGGGGTTTTTTTAAACCCACAGCTATGGGTTGGAAATCACCATACAGCTCTTTATTAATGTCCAAATGTTCTTTGGCCTCGATCTTGGTATTGTTTTGAAACTCGGTGTTTTTAGATGCGTCTGTGAGTTTCCTTTTTACATTTTTCTTAGTTTTCTTTTCCTTTAGGTTGGTGGAAAGTTTATTTGTACTTTTGATAAGTGGTTTATCCTTTGGTTTTGGCAGTCTTTTCATAAATTTCTGCATAAAGCGCCCTTTAGTTGTAGTCTTACCATTGTTAATATCATTTGAATGTTTTTTGAAATCGAACCTCAAGGACTGATTTTTAACATACAAATTTGCTTGTTGATTGGAGTTGTCCATAGCATTGCCACCAAATGCATATATTCTATTATTTGCCATATTATTATGTTTACCCCTGAAACGTTTATCTTCTTTAGGGGTTCTGTATTTTTTATTTCCTTGTATAGTATAATTGTTTGAGCTTACTTGTGGCCCGCTATTGGAAACATATCTTGATTGCTTTTTGGTACCAAATTGTCGCAAATTTCTTTTTTCACCTGGCAATGTAAAATGGTTTTGGTTTAGTGATGCTTGCTGGGAGTTAATATGTGTTGCTACTTGTAAGTTTTTGAAATTGTTTTGCTTTTCTTCCACTGGTGGAGCTGGATTAATGTCTTCATAAAAATTTTGGCTGCCAGACCCTATGCCACGTATAAATCTGGGATTTATTTGGAAACCACTGCTACTTGCGAGTGCTTGGTCATTGGGCAACTGCTGGACATTGAAGTGATTATTTTCCTTGGCCGTTGCGGGACGATTGCAAAAGTAGGGTCGATTAAAATGCGCATCTCTGCGTTGTTGACAAAAATTAACATTTGAATGCCTTCTCATGCCAAATTGTATATTTTGACCCAATGCCCCATAGCTATTTGCCAAGCTTGCAGGATGCTGGGAGTAACTACTGAAATGTTGAGCATTTCTATTGCTGTTCGCTTCAAAGGTTTTATGGGCATTTAGTCCACCCTGCCCTATTGTGTGTTTTTGGCAATTTTCTGAAGAGAGTTCTTTAAAGGGAAAGCTCCTATCGCTTTCTAATGTCTGATAGGTTTTTGGTGCATTTTCACTTTTAAAATCCTTGGGATTGAGGTTAAAACTACTTTCAAGAGGTTTATTGGTTCGAATTGAAGCATTTGTATTCCAATCTTTTTGTATGAAACCAGTCCCATTATTGTCCCGATTAATAGTTGGATTATTGATTTTGGTTAAATATCCTGGAGTATCAAACTGTGGTTTTGTTAAAGCCGGGCTATTTTCCTGTAGACTTTTGAAGCTTGATATATTGCCATGGTGTGCAAAATTTACAACATTTCTGCTTTTACCATCATTTTCCATCAAAGGAGAAGGCATTTCTTTAGTATTTTGTATTCCATAGTCCAAAGAAAAGGTGGCTGTGCTGGAGCCATTTGCATTTTTGCCAAAAATCTCGGCATTACTAAAATAAGATTGATACTGAGGCTGTTTAAAATGGTTTGTGCCTTGTTGAGAAATGGAACTATCGGCTGTTGTGTATCTCCAGTCCATATTATGGCAATAGGTATTATTGCTTGGTATTAGACCGGTATTTGTGTTAAATGATTGTGCGGTCCTGCCATCATATTTATCAATAGAATCATTAATGATCCCTGGGTATTCAGAAGAATTTTTGGAAGGTTCTTCAGATCTGGTGTTTGAACACTTGTATGACAGTTGTATGTTATTATTTTTGCTTTCAGCACAATCAATAGGACTTGCAATTGGTTGCTTAGGGGGTTTGAATTGAGCGTCTTTTGTTAACAGTAACGGTGGTTGTTGATCAAACCGACTTCGTCGCGTTTTCTTCAAGTTGGTTAAGTTGAAATAAGTTCCATCTATTGTGGGTCCCATTGGTTGTGGGTTGAGGTTTATGGGAAATAACTGGGAGTTGTTGCTATTTTGAATCGTTGTATGATTGTGCTCATTGCAATTTAACAATTTGAGCTTAATTTTGTCAATATTATTGTTGTCCAATTTTGTGTTAGCATTTTCATATTGATTTTTGTTTTCTGCACTAACTTCGGATGAGGCTTTAGGTTTCAAAAGACTCGTTGAGTAGTCTTGAGAATCTTTATTACTATTTGTCAGAGTATCAGAATCTGTTTTGTTGGTATTATCTTCACTTCCTTGGCCATTTTTGGATGCATTTACAGTCACAAATCCACATTCTTCTTTGTTATGCAAATAAGTTTCCATATTTTCCCTCGAACGCATATTCACTTTTTTGACAGGTTTAACCAGTCTCGGTGGTGATGGTGGCAAATGTGCATATGGTGATGGTATATTAGATGTTTTAACAACCGCACCACTAACTGTGGTAGACTGATGCAGATTAGACGCCTCCTCCCTCTTGGCATTTTCAAATACATGTTCAGATTCCTTGCGTAAGTTATTGTTTTGATGTTGAAATTTATTGGATTCAGTTCGTCTATAGTCCTTGAAGTTCTTTTGCTGGTCATAGGTTGCATCAATACGTGGCCGTTTTGTTAATGTGTCCTGGTGATATTCTCCATATGCCTTCCGTTTATGTGATGTTTTGGGAGAGCCTTAAAACAATGAAACGTTATTTTAAAATATTTTTCAATAAATAGGTGTGTATAGTGTTACGCGCGGCTTACTTAAATTAAAATTCTATTCACATTCAATTGGTTGCAATAAGCGGGTTTAAAGGCATGTAAGTTATAAAACGGTTAGCTCGATCAAGGCAGCGTGGTTCTCCGACCGATAACCCACACCACCGAGTCACGTAATACTTTTAATATATAGCACTTATATCCAAATTAAGTCTACTAAATTTTATCTTAAGCTCTTTGGACCTAAAATCCGTAAATAAAAATTCCTTTTTATTTCATTTGTCCCAACGTTTCCTCAATTTTTGTTGACATCTTCAGGAGATACGTATGTATATTAAATTAGAACATTACATTTATTTCAAATCTTCATGAAAATATAATTAACTTACAATAAAATAGGATATATTCACATGAATTTTTTCATCAAAAGCAAATTCATTAATAACTCGACATTAATTATATTGGAGACAACTTAAATTTTAATGTCACAGATCTGTATATTGCAACACGGTAACTTATATTAATATTGTTCAAGTTCATCGTCCTATCTATTTTTTGTTGCATTCTTAAGCTTTCTAAAGTGTATCTCTTTCTCTCTTTGTTTTTTATCTAATATTTTGACATTTTCTAAGTCTGCCCTGTGTCCACTTTTCAAAATATGTTGCACCAAAGCTGTTTTCTTTGTTTTTGTTTCTTGAATATCTGTCGGATTTTCAGGTCATTTGTTGCCTACAAGGATGACGTTGTCACCGTTGTGTGCGGCCGTTTAAAGTGCATATAGTATGCTGCCAAAATACTAGGTAACATGGTATGTTTCAGGACCTGAAAGTCCTGAAAAGCCATTGCAATGTCAGGACTTTGACCTTGCGCCGGTCACATGGCGGACTTAAGCTTGATTTGTGGGGATGAGGAGGAGTCATGGTTGAGCACCTATTGTGAGACTGCCCTGAAATTGCGAGAGTAGGTGCCGGATTATGGCTTCACAAAAACCTATTTTCTTGTCTAAATTATTTTCTCGCAATTGTCCTTTCGCCATTCTTGACTACAATAGCTTTAAATTGCATATTGAAGGGATCGCCTGGCCGTTTGGTAATGCATGGTGGATCCTAATCTTCTTAATTTTTTAATGTCTGGTATTGTACTGACGTAAATTTTAACAGTGTTCTTCTGCACTTTTTGAATCTATTGGGGGACACAATAGACCTAATTTCCCTGAGTGAAACTGACAGTGAATGAAGTTGCTAGACGCGTGCCATTATATACCCTATGTTTAAAAACCATAACAGTAGCAAACACAATTTTTAAATATTTATTTTGAAGGTTATATTTTTGTACGGCGAATTCAAAAATGAGTTGACATATCAAATTCTCTCAGCTGGGTTGATGCGGCCACCTGATAATACGCCTTGGAGTATAAAAACTTTAACATTGGTGGTAAATTAATTTTATTTTTTAAGTCTGCTTAAAAACATAGGATTTTGGATCATTTTTATGCCAATGGTATGCTTCAAGGATTAAGAAGCCCATAGATGTTCATTTAGATGTAAAATCCTAAAAATACATAGTCATATAAGTGGTTAAAAAAATTTTCTATTTGTAAACTTATCTAACCTCAAATTTCAATAAATGAAATTCGAGCGAACTTAATTTTTAAAACCCCGTTTACACTGTTCATTAAATCCGGATTTAAGGCTCTCGTCAGCTGATTTTATAGAGGGTAAAACAGCTGGTCGAGCCATTACATACGGATTTAAAGAGCAGTGTAAACAGGGTGTAACTTTTTGATCATAGGAATAGATTGCTGATATTTCAGGTAAATAGATACATAAATACATATGTTCCTGAAATTAAAAACATCAAAATCATTCATGTAAAAAAAGCTTTATTTGTTGTATATTTACCTTTAAATTACAATCAAAGGAGTTAAGATAAGCAAAATAGCTGTATAAAGATTTTTACACATCTTGTTCATCATTTAAAAATCTTACTGGTGCGTCTCAGGGGTGTAGATGTAAACAGGTTCTATTAGATGTTAAATTTTAAAAATAAACACGGTTATTAAATACATTCATATAGAAATTATAGTTTTTTTACTTACCTAAAAATTCCAATGCAGTTGTTATAAGTTAAATATTGATATATATATATAAACATTTTTAGAAATTACAATTTTGAGTCTTCGAAAGAATGATGTGGTTCCAATACACGAATGCTAATTGATTATATTAGGTTTGAAATTTTCTCTATTCAATCATTCATTTTCGATAGGCAATTCTATTTTTTAGTTGTGCCAAGCGGTTCAACGTATCCTCTGTCTGGCCTTGTGAATGGTTTGATTGTTCCGGAGTGCAGCCAGTTGTTGTTTTTAGAAGTTGTGACTCTGAACATTCAGTTTCACATTCCGAGGATAATTCCTTTTGAGTTGGTTTAGTTTGTTCATTATTCATCTTTGAAATATTTTCCAAAATGACTTTACCAAATCGATAAGAAATAACCATTCCATTTTTGTAATTGCTGCCAGGATTTATCATCTATTTCTAAAGTTTTGTATGGTTCATCACCAGCTGATTGACTCAAGGGCTTCCACTCTGCTATGCTCATTTTATTTTGAGTTTGTATAAGAGTCAAAATTTTATCATCAGAATATTCACTGCTATTTGGAAATATGCCACGAACCAAATGTTAAGATGTAGGATTTTCTTTGTAACTTGGAAGAAAAGTTGTCTTGTGGTTGTCCAGTTTACTACCACTACTACTACTACTACTGCTGGTAGCTTCAACGATTTGCGTTTTAATTTCAGTTGAATTTTGTTCACAGCATGGCTCAAGTTTAATTGTACCAAATCGATAAGAAATAGTCCAATTTGCTTGTTGTAATCAGGCGAGCTTCTTGGCATCAGTTTCCTTGAAGAAACGTCCAGAGAATTTTGTGCCTCAATAAGAGACAAGACATTCTCCTGCGAATAGGCATTACGGCGTGGAAAGTTGCCATGTATTAAATGTTTAATTGAAGATTTCAAGAGGCTGCTTTCTTCGGGATCCAGAACATCGCATTTTTTATTATCAAACTCATTTTTTACTCTCATATTAAGTTGTACTTGACCAAATCGATAGGCAATAAGACCTTTGCGCTTTTTCAACTCATGCCAGGTGGTGTAATCTACTTCAAAGCCTAAAAGTGATACATCTTCTGAGTTTCTTGGCATCGGTTTCCATGAGGAGATATCCAGAGAATTTTGAATTTTAATGAAATTCATGATTTTGTCCAAAGAACAGCCATTGCTTTAAGGAAAACAGCCTTAAACAAAGTAGTGCCGAAGAGGGACACTGGAATTGTCCAGAAGGTTACCTTTATCTATGATATTTGTAATATTTCCCAAAACTTCCTCAGTTTCTAACTCATATTCCTTGATTGAGGCTAAGGCCTACGGTCCAAAAACGATATCTGATGCTACAATTTCTTTGCAAAAGCTTTTGCCAAGAACTCTTATCTATCTTGAAAGAGAAATTTATATTATCTTCTGTATTTTGAGGCAACACTTCCCACTGGGAAATATTAAAATCAGTTTGTGCTTTTAATACAGCCAAAACGGTTTCATAAGAATAGCCACTGCTACAGGAAAACTGAACTTGTACCCTGCGATGGCAAGAAATTTTTGTGGATGGCTCCCATTTCGACTGCAACATTTCTAGGCGATCTGCCCCTGGAGGTAAGTAATGAAGCCATTGGCCTGCTGAAGTCTTTGCCAAGAATATTCATCCACATCAAAAGTAACATATAAATCATCCGGTCTTCTATCTTCAGCTATCCATTGGGAAACACAAAGGTTCTGATTTTGTTGCTTGATAACCGCTAAGACTTTTTCGCTCGAATCTACATGACACTCGGAAAATATAGTTCGCACCCGGAGGCCACTTTTCTGCCGACATGGCTTAACTTCTACTCCGGAACACAGTGTTTGCTGCTTTATTTTCAGATTTATGTGTTTGTTTTCACACGAAATGTTACCACCGCTATATAGAAGTTTACACCAGGATACAGTATCGACTTCAAATATCATAGTGTCTTGCTTCCTTTCAAAACATTTCCACATCGAAACATTCAAGTCTGGATAATGTGTTTGAATTAATGCTAAAATCTTTCTTTTATCTATGCGTGAGTTGTTGGGGAATTCTCCTTGTATTATGATTGTGGAAGGCAAAATATTCTTATCCGCAATATTCACCTTTTGAGAAGCAAGTTTTTGAATGTGTTCTATATTTGATTTAAACCATTCTGCAGTGTCAAGAGCGCAATCTACTCTAAGCCAGTCTCGTTTATGACTTATTGATAAAATTTTGGGTGAAAACTCCAACAGTTTGCCAGTTTTATATATGGCTTTTCGAATTGGATGTATTTGTTTACCCTTGACAATTCCATTGGCTGCAGGCTCGGGTATAAAGCCCAATGTTGTGCTATGAGTTGAAGAAGACACATTTTTTTCGCTTGGGATCACTTGTTGTCTATTTACAGATGCGATGCTCGAAACAATGTTACAGGAACTGCTACAGTCTATGTCGGAATAAGACAAATTTTGTAATTCATCATCATCACCCAAATTGCCTTCGGTAATAGTTTTATTCCAGTTAATATTTTCTGGCAATTCTTGTAAATTAATATTTGATATAATGGGTGGAGGTGGTGCTTCCTTCATGTCCTTTTTCGTTCGAGAAGTATTGATTTCGTCCGTCATTTTTATCAATTTCACTTTGGGCAAAGAGTGTATATCACTGGAATTACCTTTTAGAGGTTAAGTAAATAGATAATGCATATCAAATTGAGTTTTTTCAGTGGACAAAACGAAAAGACAAGGGCACAACTAAATTTTTAAACCACAACCAATATAAGTTTGCTGTATAATAAACGTAAAATATAATCAAAATATTTGTATTACTTTAGTATTAATATTACAAATGGAGACTACTCTTAAAAAAAATCAACGGGTTATAACAAACATGGTCTTCTAGCAGTTTCTAGTCTAATTTGGGTTATTCTGCAGTTTTAGATGCTACAGCATAATGTTTGTAGTTTTCCAATAGCAAACACTTTGCTGAAAAAAATATTTAAAGAAATAAAGGGCATCCAACTTTCGACGCCACCCCAATCCAAGCACGCTACCAACTCGACTACCGGGGCGCCCAGCAGAACATAACACTTCTTTAATGATCAGTTACCGAATGCAATATCAGTTTATATAGCATTTGCAATATTTCGTAATAATATAAATAGGTTTTTAAAAGAGAATATTTATGCCGGTATTCCTTTCATAGTTCTTGTAACAAACAATACAAAACATTTGTTAAGATAACAAAATGTTGATAAAAACAAAATCACCACAATACCAATCATTGATTAATGCATTTTCCTATAGTCATCATAACCATACGAGTACTTGATTAACGTAATTCATACGCAAAATATTATCAGTAACATTAAAAAAACAATAGATTTTCTTGAAGTAATCATATTTCATTTCATTAACATACCAGTTGTTGTAATCGTACTATAATGATTAAATTTTTTATTGGCGAGTAAAAGAAAAATTAAAAATAATTTTGTCTGCTACTGATTAGCAATATCTAGTTTCGACATTTCTAGCGCTGTATTACTACAAACTATTATTTGCACAATTAGCCGATTACTGGTTTAGTTGTATGTCTATAGTGCCAGGGGGGGGTTTAATGTCCCACCCTTATTTCAACTTTTGCAACTTCAGTGGCTGTTAAAAGACTATTGCAAGTACTTTTGTATGCAGACGATGTCAATACTATTCTGTCGTATAATCTCGAGACGTATCAAAGTTAACTGCAATCTGATCTTAACGGTTCTTTGACTGGTGCAAAAATAATCTACTGGAACTATACATTAAAAAAATGTAAGCATATGCACAGATAAAAATAATTTTGAAAGACAACAACTTTGGACGAAAAAACGACTACGAAAGTTGTTAATTTTTCTGCAACAATTTCTTTTAAATCTCAACAACCCAAAGTACAAATATGTTTTTGAAAGGCACTCTTTGCAAGCCAACATATAACAACAACAATACATCCATAAGCAAGACAAAAAACCATCCACCAGCCAATACATGTGCTTTGCTTCGGGTGGTGGTGTTTTTATTTTCTTTGTTCGGCTCGCGCTGCTTTGTCTCGTTCGTTTTAATGCAGCCTATCGAGTTTTTCTTGTCACTCTCTTACCCTTAAAAAATTTTCATAATAAGCAAGTATACAATCAAGTTATTATTTTAATGGAATCTGAATCTGTCTCATCTTTGAACAATCTTGGGATCCTTTTGGATCACCGACTAGACTTTCGTGTAATTACTAACAAGGCATATAAAAGCCTAGGCTTTATAAAACGCTGCAGTAAAGAATTCTCAGATCCAGTAGTTATTAAGCCAGGCCGACAGGGGATAACTATAAGCCCCACACAAGCTGGAACTTTGAGCTCCGACTTGTGTGGTATCCATCATTATCAAGGGAAGCTTAGCTGAAAGGTACCGGGAGCGTCCACAGGTTGCGGATGGTGGAAAGCTCTGTTTTTATGCGGAGTAGCTGCAAATCCGGCCGCAGGCAATCAGCGATTTTCGAGAGGAGAGTCTCAGTGAGGAGTCAGGTGGCACTGGATATTTATCAAATACTGAGTGCCAATGATACTCGAGATGACAAGGCGAGTTATTGGCGCCTTCAAATAACCAATGGCCAACATCAGCGTCTGTTCTCAGGTAAGGGGCGGCTGGGTGCGAGCGTCAGATTTTGGAGCAAGCGGCTAGCCACAACGAGGGATACACGTGCAATCCCACAAAAACCATGCGGTTGGGGCGCTGGGTCAGTAACCCGCCCCCGGAAAACTATGAAAACTACTGTGAGAAACAAAGGAAACAAAGGAAAAAATGAACCCCCCAATGTTGACAACCCACGCAAACAAAAACAAAAAGGACTTTGATTTGCGGATCTGCACCTGGAATGTCCGAACTCTTTATAGAGAAGGTGTAGTATACGCGCTGGCGGATGTATTGGAGGAGTACAAGGCAGATATTACCGCCTTACAGGAAACGCGATGGACTGGGAATGGCGTCACTACAACATCAAACGGTGACGAACTATACTATAGCTGCCATAACACGAGGTATGAATTTGGCTGTGGATTTGTGGTTAGTCGGAGACTGAAACACCTTGTCTGCAGTTTAATCCGGTGGATGAGAGGCTAGCCACAATCCGCATAAAAGCAAAATTCTTCAACATCAGCCTTATTTGTACGCATGCCCCGACGGAAGACAAAGACGAGCAGACCAAGGATATTTCCTATGTGCGACTAGAGGGAGAATATGACCGCTGCCCCGCCTATTATATTAAAATCCTGCTAAGAGATTTTAATGCGAAGATAGGGAAGGAAGAGATTTTTGGTCCAACAGTCGGAAAGTCACATTGCTGTCACCCGATCAAAACACGAGGAATTAAATTGATCACGTTATGATAGATGGAAGGCATTCATCCAGCTTGTTAGATGTACGATCGATCCGTGGAGCGAATATAGATTCGGATCATTATCATGTTGCAGCAAAGGTTCGCACCTGTTTGAACATGGCGAGGAAAGTACGATCAGACACTGAACGGAAGCTGGACATTGAAAAGCTGCAAACACAACAGATGGCAGTGGCATACTCCACTCGACTGACCCAACTGCTTGATGAAAGCACTCCTTGTTCCGATGATATAATGGCGCAGTGGCAAACTATTGCCCACTCCATGGAAAATGCCACGAAATCCGTATTTGGATAACGGAAGCCTCCTCCAAGAAACCCATGGTACGACCAAGGGTGTCGATATGCTACTGAAGCCAAGAGTGCGGCATAAAGAGCAACCCTGCAATCAGTGGCACCGCGCCAGATAGAGGAGAAGTATCGGGAGAAAGGGGGGAAGGGCAGAAACGTATGTTCCGCAGAAAGAAAAAGGAAATGGAAAGACGTGAGTGTGAGCGAATTGAGATGTACAGGAGTCAGAATGAAGTCTGGAAATTCTACCAAAGAATTAAACATCAAACCGATGGCCTTGGTGCAGGCACATCCTCCTGCAGTGACAAAGAAGGAAATCTGGTAATTGACACAAATAACATGCTGAGGATATGGAAATAACGTTTTACCCAACTGCTAGTGTCTGACGTTGGCGGCGAAGAGGATACCGCAGAACCAATCAATGATGATGGTATAGAATGTTTACCTCCTAGTCGGAATGAGGTCCTAGTAGCAGTGAACTGACTAAAGAACAATAAGGCAGCAGGAGTCGACGGATTACCCGCTGAACTATTTAAGACTGGAGGCGACACCCTGATAAGGCGTACACATCAGCTTGTGTGCGCAATCTGGCTAGAAGAACGGATACCCGATTATTGGAACCTCAGCATAATATGTCCCGTACACAAGAAAGGAGACCAGACGGAATGTGCCAACTACAGAGAAATAAGTCTCCTTCCCATGGCATACAAGAAACTCTCGAACGTACTGTGTGGAAGATTAAAACCTAAAGTCAATGAGATAATTGGGCCCTATCAATGCGGCTTTAGGTAAATCAACCCTGGACCAGATATTCACAATGCGCAAAATCCTGGAAAAGACCGGAGAAGGACAAATCAACACCTACCATCGGTTTGTTGACTACAAAGCCGCTTTTGATACTCCTTTACGTTCAAAGGTATTTCAAGCCATGTCTGAGTTTGGTATCCCAGCAAAATTAATAAGACTCTGCAGGATGACACTTGCTGATATGCGGATATGTGAATAGATATGGCACACTACTCACAAGAGAGCACATGTTACTTGACTATGCCGACGAAATCGACACCATTGGTCGATCACTGGAAGTAGTAACTGCTGCCTTTTAAAGAATCGAAAGAGAGTCAGTAAAAATGGGTCTGGCAGTAAATGGAGATAAGACGAAATGGATGGTTTCAACTCCCAAAAAGCCTTGTACAACGGAGCAGATAAAGAAAATGGAGAAAGTTGGGAATCATAACTTTGAGATAGTCAGTAACTTTATCTACCTCAGCACCGCCGTAACCGAAACGAATGACACCAGTTTTGAGATAAAGCGAAGAATAATACTGCCAAACAGATGCTACTTTGGACTAAGTAAGCAGTTTAGAAACAAGGCCATCCTCGACAGACGAAGATTACACTATACAAGACACTGATACTACTCGTGTTGTTATACGGTGCTGAGGCATGGGTACTTGTGAAAGCAGATCAGGCTGTGCTTGGAGTAGTTGAGAGAAAGATTCTTCGTAAAATATATGGACCCGTTTGCGTTAATGGAGAATAAAGGCGACATATGAACCACGAGCTGTACAACCAAATTTTTTTTGACGATAGCATAGTTAGACGCATTAAAATACAACGGCTGCGTTGGCTAGGCCATGTTGTCAGGATGGATGAAGAAGTTCCTGCAAATAAGTCTTTTGAAGGGGAACGCAAACCGGCAAGACCAAAAGAAAGATCAAGTGATGGGAGAACCCTCGAAGCTTGGTGTCAGAGATTTTAGAATGAGCGCAGAAGATCGAGGCGCTTGGTATAAATGTTTTATCAAAGCCAATTACTGTAAGTAAATAAGGTTGCAAGGGCCGTGTATTTATAGGTGTCATTTCGATATCCCCGATGATGTCCTTCAATGGAAGATCGAAATGTATTTATTTTTTATATTTTTTTATTTATTTAATAGATACTAATGGTGATTTCGATTGCGCAAAAAGTGTAGCATTTCTTCGACATGTTGCACTGAAATTGAAATTTTGTGTTCGTTTGTCCGGAAGAAAGTAACCTCACCACCGGTGTAGTGTTCGTTTGTAATGGCGTTGCCTACAGAGAGTGGAAAATTGTTCTATTTTTTACGGTGGTGAATGACGCAGTTAAAATCAGCGGCTGTCATTGAAGCAAATTTTGTTCGAACAGAAGAAGACAAAATTAATTAATAGTTTTCTTTGGATAGAATATTTGATGCTTTACCGAGAACATCGAAGGCCCTGTACTTACAACAAAAAAAACAACATTCTTGGAAGCTTTCCACAATTAGCAACTTGGTTTATTAATCGATCAATAGTAAAAGTGAAGCTTAAATTTGTTGCCGTACATATCGAGAAAAGTTTAATGAAAATTATCAGTTCATTTTGTAATCACTTTTGTGAGCAAAATACAGTAAGAAAAAAAATTAATTTTACTTTTAATTAAGTTATAATTCACAAATTTTTTGCTTCAAAGAGATTTAATATTTTATAAATGCATAATAAAAAAAAAAAATAAATGTTATTAATACATACTTGCAATGTCTGAAAACAAACAAAACTAAAAAAAATATAAAACTTTTTTTCGAGTGTAGCATAACTAAAATACATTGTGATTGATAAACCATTGACAAAAAAAAAATTTGCAGAAAGCAATTGCACGCGATATAATGATGACGTGCCAAAAATCGACAATAAATCTTATCTAAACCAAGAACAAAGAGAGTCTACCTTATAAATAAAAGATAGGCGCTCTGTTCTGGAAACTAATTTCCGTAACCGCTAGTCTCTTTTTCTTTTCATTTGTTCTCTTACAAAATACATATACTCTGCACATATACGAGTATGTACAACATTTGTTGCCTTAAGGTATTTGCAGTAACACAAATTCTGACTATATAACAATGACTTAACAACTTTATAAAGAAGAAAAAAAAAAAAAAACATGGACACGATGTATTCAAGCAAAGATAAGCGTAAATGAAGATTCTTTCCACAAAACACACATTTGGTCGACAATGTGATCACACTACAAACACGTCATAGAGCAAATGAAAAACCTTGCAAAAACAAAACTATTTTGATTTTCTTGAAAGAGACAAAAAAAGGTGTTGAATAGCAGTTAGTTACTGTTTCTCCCTTGCTCTTTTAACTAAAGTTTAAGAGTGTGGAGGTATTAAGATGTCATGACTCTATTAAAACTCAAACACATTTACCGGCATTTTTATCTCATATTCTTATAGACATTGGGAAAGGGGTATTGCGGGAACACAAACCAATATAATAAAGTTGTTAACAAATATTTGTTTGGCTTTTCGTTACTAAATAAATAAATACTCGTATACTTTTATAACGTTAAAATTGGGAGAATATATGGAGAACAATAACAAGCTGGTAACTGAATAGGCAATCACAATCCATGTTTTTAGCTCATGCGTTTTTTTTGATGTTTGCAAAATTGTAAAAAGTGTGTGTGAAGCTGTAAGAAAATTTTTGCTCGTTCCCAAGATATTAATGTCACAAACTAACACTTATTTATGTACCCTAAATATAATTATGTACATGTTCACACCTTTTTTTCAGATGTGTAAATTATACATTTGTTGAATTAAGTTCGGTCGGGCCAAACTTTGGATAACCACCTTTCGTCATATTCTGGTAAAAATTGCATCATTTATGAATTCATAGCAGCTATATAGAAATATGGTCTTATTTGAACCAAACTCGACACGGATGTCGAGGGGTCTAATACTGTTCACTGTTCAAGACGACAAAACAGAATATAGGTCTTCATGGCAGTTATCTATTTATCTATATCTAAATATAGTTAGATATCCACCATGTTAGGTAAAGATATGGAAGGGTCTTATACAACTCATTCTCCATTGTACCAATTTCGGCGAAATCGGTCAACAAATGTAACTTTTTTGGGTTCTAGAACTTAGATTGATATATATGGCAGGTACATGGTGGGACAAAATAAAGTGCGGTTTTAAATATTTTTAATTGCTTGATTGAAACATATATTTGTTGTTTTCAAATGTTTATAAATTATAGTTTTATTTTTAATTCGGTTGATATTTTATCTAATAATGAGCTTAGCATTGAATTCTTACTTTATATTTTATATTAATAATACAAACTATATGGCACATAAGTAATTTCAAGTGACAAAATAATGTAACACTTCTCTAATATATTATATAAAAAATTAAATAACATTAAAATTTAGTACGAAATTGCTCCTCTTTTGTTATTTATGACTTCTCTCAATCTTTTCGGCATAATTAAAGCAAATTAAAGCATTTTTTCCCAAAATGTTTGAAGATTTGATCTGAATTCCATCGGGATTTTGTCATCTAGGATAACCCAAAGATGCTCTATGAGATTTCGATCAGGGCTTTAAGCAGGCCACTCTAATTTGTCAACGTTATTTTCTTCAAAATACCTTACTCTTGTGCTTGGGGTCTTTTTCTTGTTGAAAGATGAGCTCTCCCAAGACCATTTCCTCCGCACTGCTATAAAGATTTTCTTTCAAAATATTTACATAGCGCTCTCCAGTCATTTTAGAGTCAATTTATACAAGCCTACCAACTCCTGAAGAGGAAAAACATCCTCACACCATGAGGCTTCTTCCACCAAGTTTTACAGTATGTATAAGGTTTATCGATTTTAGCCTTCGTGTTGGTTCACACCACACTCTTTGCGATTTTTGCAATTTTTTAGTTCATATTTTGACTCGTCCATCCACATAACCTAATTCCAAAATGATTCAGGCATATTTGTATATTTTTTGCAAAAGCCAATCGTTATTTTCTATTGGCTGCTCGTAGGAGAGGTTTTTTCTTAGCGAAGGCATTTTTTAAACGCCTTTTATTAAGCCTTCTCTGGACAGTTCGAGTCTAAATATTTAATTCTAGCTTCTCTTGCATATAGGTCTGGTTATGCTCTCGTAAACAAACCGTAAATGTGGGAAAACGTGTCAGATGTTTTGTTTTGCTTTATGAAAACCCGAGCAAACAATTACCGAACGTCTGTCGATCGTAATCAGAAGGTAGAATTCAGTAAAAACTAATTTTTACGTTCCGTTTTCGTGTCAGCTGATAAAATTTGAAGTTTGAAGAAATTTGAAAACCAAAAATGTATGTTTAGAAAACTGTAATTCACCTATTCTTTGATTTCTCTGTGGAATTTATTACTAAAAGTAAATAAATTTATTACTTAAATGAAAAGTAAACGAAAAAATGAGATATAAGTGATAACAAGAAATCACAAGAAAAGAGTAGGGGGTAAGCGCTGTCGTATCCGTTTAAGCACTATGTCGTGAAACTGGGGATTCCACACACTCTGCCACGCACCTTTAAAAAAATTGATTTATTTGAAATGTCAAATGCTACGTTTTGTATTAAGCTAATTGCCTTTTTACACTTACGATACATTTGTTCTACATTTACACTTCATTTACGAGAGCATAACCAGGCTTTATCTCTGGCTGTCGTAAAAGAATTTCTCTTTACTAGAATTGCATATGACCATCCTCAAGCTTCGTCGTCTTACGTTTTCTGCCAATTTTTTTCAAACTTTTATTTGATTTCCTTATTTTATACAAAGCACAAATTTTTCTGATCTCAGATTCTGATATTTTATCTTTGGATCAACATCTTGTACCAACATATCTTTATTATGTCGCGAAAACTTTTTTTAACTACAATACATGGCAAAGTACCTCACAAATGCTGCCAGCATTAGGAGGGGAAACCCACCGCATACAATTTTATCTGATGGCCTCGCCAGATTCGATTCGAATCCAGGCGTTCAGCTTCATAGGTGGACTCTGCGCTACGGTGGCCTCCTCATCTTTCTTACTTACATGCTTTTTAGCTGTCAGCGTGCTATTCTTAAATTGAAAGCGTTTTCTATAGCAGCAAAACTATAGCAGATAGTGCTTGTGAGCAATTTTTTCTATGAATATATATTTGGCAACCCTGACAAATCTTATGAGAAAACTTTTATATTTCAACTTGTCGAGGGTGTCGCGAGAGATCATTTAAACCCAATAATTACTAATTGGTCTCTTTAAGTTGAATCAAATGAGTTTCAAACACCGACAATTATTTTAAGAGAACTTCCGAATAGTTGGCAGCATTTAATTAGTTAGACATGCTTCAAGTGAGTTTAAAACGCATAGATTATTAAGAGAGTTAAATAAAATATATTTATTTGTAGGTATATGTTGTTCTTGTCATAGTTATAAAATAAACAAGAGAAACTAAACACCCTATCTTTGTCCACAAATCACCATAGAAAATTGATAACAAATAAACAAAGTTACCATGATATGCACAATACAATATTATTCATATGTGGTTTTGATTGAAATGTATTGAACTACATATGGACATGTATGTTTTAAGAATCGCGAAAAATATGAGTAGTGTTTTGTCTAGATTGGAATCGAGCCTTTAATTACTCATGAATATTTAAAATTATTTGGTTGCGGTTAGACCCAGAACAATTAAAAATTATCCGAATTGGATTCAATTTTGCTTGTGGGCTTCTGTTCAACACTCATGCCAAGTATGGTCTTAATAGTTAGTTTAGAGAAATCAAAAGCAGAACTTGAAAGATCTCGGTAGTCTATGAAAGAAATTTTAATAAATAAGTAAAAGCGTGTTAAGTTCGACCGGGTCGAATCTTTTATACCCTCCACAATGCATCGCATTTGTCAAGTTCTTTAAATGACTTTTTCGAATAGAAAAACAACAGTCATAGAAAAAACCAAATCCAAAATTTCAGGCAAATCGAGTAATAATTGCGTCCTCCAGACTCTCAAAAAGTCAAACTGGGAGATCGGTTTATATGGCAGCTATATCAGTTTATATACCGATTTAGACCATACTTAGAAAAGTTGTTGGAAGTCATACCAAAACGACATATGCAAAATTTCAACCATAATGGATAAGAATTTCGCGCTCTAGAAGCTCAAGAAATCTATTCGGGAGATCGGTTTATATGGCGGCTATATCAGGATATATACTGATTTAGACCATACCAAACATAGTTGTTGGAAGTCAAAATACAACACTTTATGCAAAATTTCGGCTAAATCGGATAAGAATCGCGTCCTCTAGAGGCTCAAGAAGTCTATTCTGGAAATCGGTTTATATGGCAGCTATATCAGGTTATGAACCGATTTAGAGTATACCCGACACAGTTGTCAGATGTGATACCAAAACACAACGTGCAAAATTTCAGCCAAATCGGATAGGAATTGCGCCCTCTAGAAGCTCAAGAAGTTAAGACCCAAGATCGATTTATATTGCAGCTATATCAAAACATGGACCGATTTGGCCCATTTACAAAACCCAACCGACCTAGACTAATAAGAAGTATTTGTGCAAAATTTCAAGCGGGAAGTCTTACTCCTTCGAAAGTTAGCGCGCTTTTCACAGACGGGCGGATATGGCTAGATCGACTTAAAATGTCATGACGATCAAGAATATATTGGGTTGCCTAAAAAGTAATTGCGGATTTTTTAAAAGAAATTAAATGCATTTTTAATAAAACTTTGAATGAACTTTAATCAAATATACTTTTTTGACACTTTTTTTTCTAAAGCAAGCTAAAAGTAACAGTTGATAACTGACAGAAGAAAAAATGCAATTACATAGTCACAAGCTGTGAAAAAATTTGTCAACGCCGACTATATGAAAAATCCGCAATTACTTTTTGGGCAACCCAATATATACTTTATGGGGTCCTAGACGGTTATTTCGAGGTGTTACAAACGGAATGACGAAATTAGTATACCCCCCATTATATGGTGGAGGGTATAAAAATATACAAAATGGTGTAAAGTTTTTTACTAAATGAAATAATGAGGATTCTTATTTCCCTATACCGGTAAAATTCACAAATCAGCATCATACTCCAGCTGCCACCAATATTATTTAATATCCATGTACCGAACAGATGCACTTCTTAAAACCATCAGCGATCAGATATTTCACAACGTTGTGAAGTTTAATATGTTAATTAAGAGAGTTTAACATTTACTCTTAGAAATTTTGCTCTCTCACCGCTAAAAAGAGCAACAATCAAAGCGAAAAATAATTAAAAAAAGTATAAAACCATGTTTCTTTTTGTTGTATTGTATTGGTTGGTGAGCATATGTGGTGTTGTTAGTTAACGATTTTAATAAAAATTTAAAACAAAACCCTTAGACAGAATTCAGTATAGTTCAGTTAGTGCGAGAGCTCCGAGCGCGACGGTTATACAACTCGAATACGAATTCAAGCGTGAGTGTGCGTAGAGTGAGTGTAGCGTAGCGTTCATTATACAATTGGAAAAAAGGAGGTAATTAAGAAACAAAAACAAAAAACAACCGGTGAAAAAAAACCTTTTTAAGAGTTGAAATAAAAAACAAGAATATCTGAGATTTGCTGCAATAAATTGAGATGTTAAATTTTCAGCGAAACAGCATTTCAAAAATAAACAAAAAAAAAACACAAACCCTAGTGAAAGTTTTGAAACAAAACCATAAATAAATATTTAAATTTAACTAGTTGTGGTAAGCTATTAAAAAAATATTTTAAACAAAAAAGAAAAGAACATAATTAAAAACTGTTCTGGTTTTTCATATAGTATAGATTTTACAGTGGAATTTTGTTGTTTTTTTTACATTTTAATTTGAAGAACCTTGAATCAAATCAACAAATTGCTTATTTAATTGTTGCAATTATTGTTTTTTACTTGATTATCATGGAAACAAAGAAAAACTGATTTTTTTACATTCTAGTGTAAATAGGAAAAATGTAATTTATAATAAAAAAAAGAGGGGAACTTATCGATTCATGCTGACATTAAAGCTTAAAAATCCCCTCACCCTGACTCAATTTATGGATTTTCATAAACTTCTATTTATGGTGTATCTTCAGAATAAGTTGTGTGTTGTTTAGTCAGTAGTCGTCAGTCGCCGCCGACTCATTCACTCATTCAGTGCGCTCGAACTAGTCGTATGACGTCACGTGCCGAATGATTGGGCATTTTTATAAATTTTAACTGATAAAAACCCATATATGTGAGTGAGTTAACTCTCCTATAAATTTTGATGTTTTTAAATGGACTTTCTATCTCTACCAATTCTGCTGGCCAATTTTGCGTTTGGTATTTGGATTTCGTAATAAGTGAAATTCATATCATTAAGAAGCTGCGTTTGGTTATGGTGGCTTTTGTCAACTTATTTATCTAAAATGAATGCCAATGAACTTTGCCAAAAGAACTAACGTGAGAAATAAACGTGGTTTAAAACGGCACATGTCGAAGAATGAAAATTGAAAGTTGTGCAAAGTTTACTGAACTCCTTTAAAAAGATATTTTATAGTGTATGGCAAAGATACAATTAACGACAAATGGTTAGTGTCCAGGTTTGAGTCCCTCCAAAAGCTTTAGAAAGTGATATAACGTTCGTTAAATTTGTCTGAGTCTGATTTCAGATTGCCACCACAACCTTATCCATCCGAATGGTAAATGAGTAGTAACAAGTAAAAGCGCGTTATACCCTTCTTTATAGATCGCTTGTGACAAATTCTTTGAATATCTTTTTCAACTATAAAAGAGCTATATGTAGTTATAGACCGATATGGACGGTACCCATCATGGTTATCATAGAAAAATACCACCTCAAAAATTTCAGGCAAATCGTGTAATAAATACATCCACAGAGGTTCAGGGGGGAAATTGGGGGATCGGTTAAAATGGCAGTTATATCAAAATATGGAGCGATTTGGCTCATTTACAATCCCAACCAAATAGGAAGTATTTGTAGACAATTTAAAGCGCCTAGCTTTTAGAGCTGGCAAAATATCGATGGCACTCTCGATATTTAATTTTTGACTGAATATAGTTGATATTTTTCTAATCGCAAAAGTAAAATTTTTTGCAAAGCTAAACAAATAAAAGCAAAAACAAGTAAAAAGGCGTTAAGTTCGGCCGCGCCGAACTTTGGATACCCACCACCTCGGGTATATATGCAAACCACCTTTCGTCATAATCCGGTGAAAAATGCATAATTTATGAACCCATAGCAGCTTTATCGAAATATGGTCCGATTAGGACCAAATTCGACACGGATATTGAGTGGTCTAATAAGTACAAGTCATTGTTCAATTTTGCGGAACAAAATTTTGGCCTTTTTGGTAGCCATTTACAAATATAGAACGATCTTAAACGACACGGATGTCGAAAAGCCTAACATAAGTCACTGTGTCAAATTTCAGCGAAATCGGATTATAAATGTGGCTTTTATGGAGCCAAGACTTAAAATTGAAATCGGTCTATTTGTCGGTCTATTTATTTATATGGCAGCTATAGCCAAATCTAGACCGATCTGGGCCAAATTGCAGAAAGTTGTCGAAGAGGCTAACACAACTTACTGTGCCAAATTTCGGCGAAATCGGAATGCGCCTTTTATGATCCTAAAACCTTAAATCGAGAGATCGGTCTATATCGTAGCTATATCCAAATCTGAACCGATCTGTGCTATATTGCAGAAAGATGTCGAGGGGTTTAACACAACTTACTGTGTCAAATTTCGGCGAAATCTGACAATAAATGCGCATTTTATGGGCCCAACACCTTAAATCGAGTGATCGGTCTATATGGCAGCTATAGCCAAATCTAGACCAATCTGGGCCACATGGCAGAGTTGTCGAAGAGCCTAACGCAACTCACTATCCCAAATTTCGGTGAAATCGGACAATAAATGCGCCTTTTATGGGCCTAAAACCTTAAATCGAGAGATCGGTCTATATGGTAGCTATATCCAAATCTGAACCGATCTGTGCCATATTGCAGATAGATGTCAAAGGGTTTAACACAACTCACTGTCCCAAATTTCGGCGACATTGGACAATAAATGCGCCTTTTATGGGCCTAAAACCTTAAATCGAGAGATCGGTCTATATGGTAGCTATATCTAAATCTGAACCGATCTAGGCCAAATTGAAGAAGGATGTCGGCTGGCCTAACACAACTCACTGCCCCAAATTTCAGCAAAATCGTATAGTAAATGTGGCTTTTATGGGCCTAGGATCCTCAATCGGCAGATCGGTCTATATGGGGTCTATATCAAGATATAGTCCGATATAGCCCATCTTCGAACTTATGGACAAAAAAAGAATCTGTGCAAAATTTCAGCTCAATCTCTCAATTTTTAAAGACTGTAGCGTGATTTTAACAGACACACGGACGGACATGGCTAGATCGTCTTAGATTTTTACGCTGATCAAGAATATATATACTTTATAGGATCGGAAATGGATATTTCGATGTGTTGCAAGTGGAATGACAAAATGAATTCACTCCCATCCTTCGGTGGTGGGTATAATAAGTAATCCGATACTAAATGTACCCTTTAAGATACATTGCGTCCATAGAGGGCGCAACTTTCATCCGATTAAGCTAACATTTTGTACAATGATTTCTCTCATGACTTTCAACTGACTTTATTAACCTTGGTTTATTTGGTCTGTGCATTGATATTGCTTCTATATAAATCGATCTTCTGATTTTTACTTCTCATTTTCGTTTGAAATATAGGTGATGGGAAATTAACGATAGTATCGATACCACGATATTTGTTATAACATCAAATGTTGCGATTATCGATAGTTTGCCAGCTCTACTGGCTTGACTCCTTCATTTGTCATGTCATTTATTCATTATTTAGAGCATTTATATTGAAGTAATTTTAGAGCATTTATATTGAAGTAATTATTTTTTTAAATTAAAACAAACAAAAAAAAATAACAAAAATTTTTTTTATTTCCCAAGCCACTATGTTTTTCCAACAAACAATTATTTTATTAATTTCAAGTTTTTTACCTGTTAGAGCAAGGATCATGAAATTTCACAATTTTCGTTTGTTTCTCTTTCGAGACGAGCTCAATGATTGGAGATTTTCTTTGCAAACGGAAAAGGAAAGACAAATATCGCAACACACGCCAACCACTATGGGACGCGTCCAGGCATTGGTTAGAAGACTTTTCAACCATATTTGGTGTGATGGCTTCAAGGGCCGTATCTTGATATGTTGCATTTGTGTCGTATTTATTGCGAAAAGGACTATATGATACAAATACCCCATTAATCATGCTCGACAACCCTGTCTGTTAGCTGTACTTTTCCTAATGCGTGTATTCGTGTAATGACAGATTTTTTGTTTGCAACAATTACACTAGTTCCTTGGTAGCACTATTATGACTTTGACAAAAAATCGCAACTGCTGTCAAAAGCAGTACGTTTATCGCCATAATTTTTTTTATATATAAATACCATCAATGCAGCTAGGCACTGAAATGGTTTCTAGAAATCTCACTCCTAAGAATTTTGAGAACATTTTTGTTTCATTTTTTGAACTACAAACATAGCCGTCTTTTGCCGCAGAAAAAAAAAATACCAAAAAAAATTTCAATTAAAAAATTATGTGAAAATATAATCGTTTTCAATTAAAAAAATTAATTGATGTAATCATTTTTTTAATTGAATATGGTTATTTGTAATTTTCAATTAAAATATTAATTGATTCAATCATTGTTTTAATCGAATCTTAACAAATTTTCATATATGGTGCTTAAGAAAATTTCACTAAAGGCTATTTTGTCCTCCACAATATAAAGGGAAGGGAATTTCATAGACCGATACGTCCAACTTATCGACAAATCTATAGCAATGCCATGGCAGCTGTTTCTACGTATATTAACCCGATAGAGTCCTTTACCGTGTGGGCCAAGCTATCCCTTGCAACCTTTTATCTATCTGCAAGTTTCTCGATAAGACAATGCCTTGACGTAGCGGTAATTATGATTGGGCCATACATTCTGGATTAGTGTTGCCGTTTTTAGTAGGTTCCTTCTAACATTGGTAGGTTTTTATTCTCTTGGAAGGTTGGTAGGCTGACCTCAATTTTTGATATGGCTTTTATGGACGTCCTCATAGCGCTGCACGCAAAAAAATAATTTGTTTCACATAAAAGAAATTTTCCTCACGTAAACTTCTTTTCTGAAAATCGTTGGATTTTTTATTGGGGTTTTCGAACTTATAAAAACCCATTTTGGTGTGCTGAAAAAATCGCCGAGGATTTCACTTCTTGTCGATTCTTTGTATTCTTGGAGAATACATCCATGAATGTCGAGGGGCTAAATACTGTTACAAGGCATCTCACTGCTTCAAATTTCAGGAAAAAATGGCTGGTGCGAGTGTTAAGGAACCTCTTCTAAATTGCATAAATTCTGGGAAAATAAGCGGCTTTTGTATGCCTTCAATCGGAAAACAGGGAAAACAAATAAGGTCAGATCCGGTTCATACTAAGATGTTAAGGGATCCACTGTAATGTTGCACATGGTTAGTCGATGCACATTTCTGGGCTCAAACCCTTGAATGGGAATTTTATGAACTCAAGATTTCTTATATGGAGATCGGTATAAAGGATGCTATATCGAGATATAGGCCATCTTTGAACTTTAGGCTGTGATTTCAACAAACAGACGGGCGAATATGTCTAGATTGTCTATGAATATAACGATCTAGTATGTATATTGAATAGGATTGAAAAAATATCATTTGATGGGCTGCAAATGAAATGGTCAAATGACCAACCCTTCGGTGGTGGGCATAAAAACATAAACCGCATTTTAGCTTGTAGAATATTTGGTAGGTTTTGGTCGGGTTTGGTGGGGTTTTTCTTAAATTTTGGCAGGAAATCATTTTCTTTAGTGATAACACTGATCTAAATACGTTTACATCTTGGATGTTCTAGATAATAACCCTTCGGGTCCCTGACAATAACCCAAAAATTCGAAACTGCTATCTAAGTTTAAAGTCAACAGACTGGAACCCAACGAATAATGATATGCAACACAATTATCATCAAATAAACTCAACTATAAACACATACTTCCGGGTCCGTGAGCGACGCATAGAGCAGATTTCAAATGAAACCCCAAATTTACTTCTAATACGAGTAAAAATAATTTTCCTAGTTGCTGCTACTTTTTGGTAATCTTCAAATATTTATAAAATAAAATTATCTCAACATGTGGAAGAAGGTTATTCAAAACCATCTTATCATACACTTCGTCATTGTTGTTAAATTCTAACACCCTGAAGGTGGGAAACCTCTTCCAAAACAATAACAAAATAAAGTCTTGAACAAATAATAAAAAAGCGTTCTTTAAATAAATGCAAAAAGCGTGTGCGACAACTACAATAACTATCAATTATTGTGTTTTTTTTCTATTTTATTTTATACAAATGTGCCACAACACAACAAAGGGACTTTTCAGGGGCAAAATTATGATGGAAAAATAAATAATAAAGCTTTCATTAATCTTCGAGATGATTATGTTCTTTTTTATTCTTGTTTGTTTCACAAGCTTATGAAATGAAATAAAATAAAATAATAAATAGTGTAAAATGTTATCTTGATTAAAAAAAATAAACAGTTACTCCCACTTACACATATGTAGGAACGTATCCATATACACATGCAAATGATAAGAAAGTGGTGAAATTCTATATACAAAATATGTCAATTAATTCCATTAAGGTCATTCTAGTTGTTGAATATGACAATTAAAGTATACCATGTCAATAAAATTCCGACAAAATAACGAGTAGAGAAAATAAATTAGTGTAAAAAAAAATTGCTCGATAAATTGATCTGCATATATTTGTATGGCTTATTGTTGTAGAAATGAAATACCAAGAATTGGTATCCTCGACTGAGGTTTTGAGAGTATCTGGTAAATATGGCGACGGTGGGTTGCTAGCGGACTTTTTTACAGTCTTAGCATTTTGTGAACTCAACGTAATAGTGGATATAACAGTTGACAACTTTAAAATTAATATTTTAACGCATTCTTTATCAATATTTTTATAATGGTTAATTACACGAACGAACAATGTCTGCAAATCATCAAAATTTACTACCGAAATTCGCAGTCGGTGAACAATACGTCAAAAACGTCATAAACCTATCCAAAAAAAAAAAATAGTTTTTGAAAAATAATTACGAAATCGGAAAATGGATATGGGAGTGAAGGATTCCAAAGATTGCGAAATTAGTTCAAGAGTAGAAAAAAAAACGAAATGGTTCTCAAATTGTTTACCATCTGGTGAAATCATAGAAAATGAAGAATATATCTTATTTAGGAGTCGATAACAGATAGCAACCCAACTTAAGTTGTGTTGCCAACGGGCAAATTTGGAGGATACTAAAGATTGCGAAATTAGTTCAAGAATAGAAAAACGCAATGGTTAACAATTTGTTTACTATTTGCCGAAATTGTAGAAAATGAAGAATATATTTCATTAAGAAGTCAATTACAGATAGCAACCCAACTTAAGTTGTGTTGCCAACGGGCAAAATTGGAGGATTCCAAAGATTGCGAAATTAGTTCAAGAATAGAAAAAAGAAACGAAATGGTTATTAAATTGTTTACCATCTGGTAAAATTGTAGAAAATGAAGAAAATATTTCATTTAGTAGTCGATTATGGATAGCAACCCAACTTCAGTTGGGTTGCCAACGGGCACATTTTTTATAAAAATTTCCTTTTCTTTATGGAATTGCATACATTTTTACAATTTACTTAGTAGATAAATGTTTAAAACACTGATTTTGACTGCACTTGATAAAAATTACCAATGTTGCACTAATGGTATATGGTATTATTACTGGAGATCGCGATATTATTACTGGAGAACGTGATCAACTAGCCGAACTAATCAGAGACCCAAAAACAACGGCAAATGAACATGATGATGATGAGTTCATTGCATGTGAGTCCACTATAGCTTTGCATGGAGATATAGTGGAAGGTTCTACAGATGACAAATTTCATTCTAGAATAGGCAAAATACGCAAGTTGCCATCAAATTGTGTACAACGAGGCGAAATTATAGAAAAACAAGTAAAGTGGGTTAAGTTCGGACGTTGTTGAGAGTCACAACAGAACACTATATGCAAAATTTCAGCCAAATCGGATAAAAATCGCGGCTTGTAAGGGTTCAACAAGTCTAAATCAGTAGATCGGTTTATATGGGAGCTATATCATGCTCTTGGCCGATTTTAACCGTACTTATCACAGTTGTTGGAAGTCATAACAGAACACTATGTGAAAAATTTCAGCCTAATCGGACAAACATTGTGGCTCAAGAAGTCAAATCGTGAGATCGGTTAATATGTGAGCTATATCCAAATCTAAACCGATATGACCCATTTACAATCCCCAACGACCTACATCAATATAAAGTATATGTGCAAAATTTCAAGCGGCTAGCTCTACACGTTCGACCGATATCGTGATTTCGACAGACGGACGGACATTGCCAGTGCGAATCAGAATCTTGAGACAATCAAGAGTATATATACTTTATGGGGTCCTAGATCAACATTTCGGGGTGTTACAAACGGAATGACTAGATTAGTATACCCCCATCCTATGGTGGTGGGTATAATTAAGAAAATATTTTTTTAATTGAATCAGAATCTGTATCGGAGATGTAGGTGAGTAACTGGAAAGCGTTTAGGTATGCAATTAAGTAAAGCGATTAGGAAGATTTGGATAAATTTGAAATGTAATCCAATAATGATTTTATTATAGTACAACAAAGACTGGGTAAAACTTTGTATTATTTCGCCGATACATTTATAGGCGTATTAACAGCCTTTGAAAACGTGGCATCAAAAGTCGTACGCTATTTCAATGAAGAATCAGAAAATTAAATGAAGAAAATGTTGAAAACGATGAGCTCTTTAAGCAATGTGAATCAGAGATCGATTCTCCTGTAGATTTAGAAGTTCTTTTTGATTTAGAAAGATTTTGTTAGATATGGGAAGAAGCTCATCAATATATAATGACTTAGAGTAATTGGAATCAGAATCGCAATCCGATATTGATTTCCATAGTAATTCAGAGAAAGGTAATGATGCGGGCGGCACATTTAAAATATACTAAAATACTAAAAGAATAGATGATAATGGCACATACCAATCTGAATTTGAATTATAGGATTATTATGTACCCTGTAATTTAATAAGTTGCAGTTATATATTGCAAAAACCAGAGATGTCTGTCGGAAATTCCTACGTATATGACCTACATTTCCGACATATAAAACATACGCCAAAAACATCATAAATCTATCAAAAAAAATTAGTTTTTGACATAATTGGAAAATAATCTTATGGCAACACTTGTGCATAGGTTAGAACATGCTCCCATAACAGAAAAGTCAGACTTCCAATCCTGGCGAGAACAATAACAACCTTTTTTTACTGTTTTTCTCCCTCACTAATACATACTGGCAGCACTTGTGAATTTCTTAACGTGGTCAACCTGCTCCGAAAAACCAAATCGGGTGGTAATTGCGCCTTCTAGAGGGCCAAGAAATCAAATCTGACGATCGGTTTATACGGATGCTATATCAGGTTATGAACCGATTTCAACCATACTTAACACAGTTGTAGAAAGTCAAAACAAAACACTTCACGCAAAATTTCAGACAAACGGGAGATTTATATGGCGGCTATATCAAGTTATTAACCGATTTAGGCCCTATATATTCTTGAACGCCTTGACATTCTAAGTCGGATTCTTAAGCATATAAAGGTTCATTATTTATTTATTTTCAATGAATTTTGGAATAGAGAATTATGTTAACCTCCTATGCCATATTAAAATAAATTATCATTGATCCATTTTGTGGCATTACCTCTATTTTCAGTAATCCTCAGTTCCACTATTAAGCTCATTAAACTAAACTCCATTTTTTACATGACTTCAGTTCGTTTTTTTTTGTAACAAACGATGTATTTTGATAGAAATGAAGCATAATGAATGAATTTGGGAATGGAGAATTTTGTTAACCTTCGATGCCCATTTTGAAGTTAATGCTCATTGATCCATTTTGTGACATTACCACTGTTTTGACTAATCCTCAGTTTTTCACTATTAAGCTTATAAAACTAAACTCCATTTTTTACATGATTTCAGTTCGTTTTTTGTAACAAACCATGTGTTTTGATAGAATTGAAGCATAACAAACATGGAGGTCCATTTATTTTGGTAATTTTAAAGTCCATACACCATCTTGTTGTGGTTTATTTTCCATTAAGTGACGGAAATTTATATAAAATAATATTCTCGTAGCGACAGTCGATAAAATTGTATGTGAATTCTCTCACATTCCAATTTCACTGTTTGGTGTTTCGTAAATTCATTCGTTTCTTATCTTTGATAAATATCCTCAAGATAAAATATATTTTAATTATTTTTTTGAAACAGCTTGTTGATACCACAAACAGCTTCCATGTATTTTCGAATGACAACTAGACAAGTAGACAGCTTATTTACTATAGTAACAGAGGTTACGGTTACGACTCATGATGTCAAATAAATATAAAGGGGAACGAACACATATGAAGAGGTCAGTTTAAAGCGTAGGAATTGAATTTTTAAACGTTGTTAAAACATATGTTCGTCTATAATTTACATGTTATGACATATTATGACGTTGTTAAAGATAACGTGACTGCAAACAATCAAACATTTGGTAATTTATGAATGGATTAATTTATTACATTACAAAAAGTTCAATAGACTGAAGTAACAGAGTATAAAAGAATACAATTTTAACTTAACATTTTCTTAAATAAAAAGCAATACATATCTGAAATTTAACTACTGATATTTAAGTCGTAAAATGTTCACATCTTAATACTTGTTCTAGTATCTACTAAAAATCACTAAGGAAAGGCAAAAGTCGGGCGGTGCCGACTTTCCAATACTCTACACCTACCCTATAATTTAAAAAGGGGGGCTATATCTAATTCTGAACCAATTTTGATGGACCTCGGCGGATGTTTTCAAATAGGTTATTAAAATTACTGTATCAAATTTCGAGCAAAGCAAATATGTTCAAAATGTAATAACTACGGTCACAAATGACAAAAAATTACCAAAATGTGACGAACATATGAATGGGAGCTATATCTAAATCTGAACCGATTTCGATCAAATTTAATGGATATTGTGGAAGTTGTCGACGAAAGCGTTGTACAAAATTTTGGGATGATTGGTTTATAAATGCGTTTGTAGTGGGTGTAGGAGTGATAACCGGGTGATAGATATATGAGAGCTATATCTAAATCTGAACCGATTTCTGTAAAATTCAACAGTAATATGAGAGTCATAAGAAAATCCTTCCTGCCAAATTGCGAGAGAATCGGTTAACAAATGACCATTTTATTGCTGTATTACTGCAAATCGGATAAACATATATATGGGAGCTATATCCAAATCTTAATCGATTTCTATCAAATTCACCAATAGTATCAAAAGTTATAAGAAAATCTTACGGGCCAAATTTCGAGAGAATCGGTTAACAAATGACTATTTTATTGCTGTATTTCTGCGAATCGGAGAAATATATATATGAGAGCTATATCCAAATCTGATCCGATTTATTCCAATTTCAATAGGCTTCGTGTTTAGGCCGAAAACATTCCCATACCAGATTTTAAGACGATCGGATGAGAATTGCGACCTGTAGTTTGTACACAAATTAACATGGACAGACAGACGGACATAGCTAAATCGAATCAGAAGGTGATTCTGAGTCGATCGGTTTACTTATCAATGGATCTATCTCTCTACCTTTTGGGTGTTACAAACAAATGCACTAAGTTATAATACTCTGTACCACAGTAGTGGTTTAGGGTATAAAAAACACAACAAAGTAGTTAAGAGTATGGGGCCCAAGAAGTGAAATTGGAGTTTGGAGCCATTTGCATTCTCAGAGAATAAGAAGTATCTGTGCAAACTTTCAAGAGGATAACTTCATATATTCGTGATTTCGACAGACGGACATGGCCAAATCAACTTAGAATGACTAAGAAATGAAGAACATACATTTATATGCTTTATACGTTCTCAGTTCAATTGTGTTACCCTCTTTCTATGGTGATGGGTGTAAAAACCATTTCTACGCTATTTAAGCCATAGAGCTTTATTTTAAATTTGTCTCCACAAAACATATCTCTATATTAGTTTGTGTCATATGTGAATATGCTTGTCCACCACCAATTACAAATCGTTAAATAAAAGTTCATCGGTATATTAACAAACATTTGTTGATTTTATACAAATAAGACCGCCATCCGATTCTCTGTTGTGTTTTTTTAAGTGGCGAACAACAAGCGGACACAACGATCAATTTTTGTTGCGTCATCATGCATACATAGGTTTTTTCTTGTGGGTTACTTTACATGTTCATCTGTAAAAATATTAAGGTGGTAACAAAAGTTTTTCGAATGGAAATAAAAAATCCGAAAAATTTCTTATGAAAAATAAATGTTGAAGAAAATTTCTATGAACATCAAATTAAGGCGAAAATACTAAGAAAATAAAATGTTTACCAAATTCTTTGGAAAAATCGAATTTCGTTAAACTTTTTTTCTCAAAATTAAATTATCTTAAAAAATTAAATTAAAATTGTAGCAAACTATTTTTATTTACCCTAAATTTTCGACTAATATTCTATGAAAATAAATTTTGGACAAAATTTTCCTTTACATTAAAATTTAACGGAATGTTCCTTAAAAATTACATCAAATTTAAATTAATTACAGTCAAAAATCTATAAGTGAAAAGCAAAACATGCATCTATTTCGTTTCACTTATCCGTAATTTTCCGTTAAGCGTAGTTCGGATAAGTGAAACTCATTTGCAATGAAGCGAAAATTCACATCCAAAAACCGATTTTAGAAGTTAAGGCCATTAATTAGCGAGGTGACCTTGTATTGTTTTTGGAAATTTGATAATTTTTGAATTTCTTCTAAATTTGGGGTGCACAAATGTGTTTAGTTAAGTGGCATTTTCAGTAAACCGATATTTCATTGAAGCCAATATTTCACCTTAACCCAAATTGCATTGAATAACATTAACAAGTAAGAGCGTGCTAAGTCCGGCCGTGCCGAATCTTAGGAACCCACCACTAGGGATTCCACTAAAAATGTACTCTTATTAATTGGGTTTGTATTGAATTATTTTGGTCTCAAGAAGTCATATCGGGATATCGGTACTTAGGTGGGCCTATGTCACCATATGATAGGGTTTTGGGCCAAATTTCAGCCAAATCGGATGAAAATTTAGGCTTCTAAGGGCTCAAGAGGTAAAATCCGGTAATCGGTTTATATGGAGGCTACATCTGTTTATAGACCGATTTGGATCATGCTTGACATGGAAGTTGGAAGTTATAACACAAGTGATTGTTTCAAATTTCAGCCAAATCTAATGAAAATTTAGGCTTCTAAAGGCTCAACAGTCAAATCGTGTGAAAAAATTTTGAGAAGATCGATTGATAAATGCCTTAGCAAAGGCCGTAAAAGTGAAAATCTGGAGATGCATATGTATGGGAGCAATATCTATAACTGAACAAATTTTTATGAAATTTATCCTTCGTGCCAAATTTTGCGAAGAACGGTAAATAAATTACTAAATTATTGAGTATTATTCAAAATCAGACGAAAATATTTATGGGAGCTATGTCTAAATCTGAACCGATTTCTACTAAATTCAATGGCAATACCGGGAGTCAGAAAGGAATCCTTTGTGCCAATTTTCAAGTGGATCGGTTAACAAATGACCAAATTATTGCAATAATAGTCTAAATTGTATGAATTTTTACAGTGGCATAGAAAAGTCTACATACCCCACTCAAAAAACACGAAATTTGTGTGCGTAAAAGTTTTTCTGTCAAATGTGTATTGTTGCTAAAATTGTTTACCATGGTTCCTAAAATTAGTTAAAATTTTTAGGATAAAATTTTATCCTAAGTTAGAGCCAGTTTACGTAACTGCTATTTATGAAAAAGTGTGTAGGCATATCTGTGCCACTGTATATGGGAGCTATATCTAAATCTGAAGCGATTTCTATGAAATTCACCAATAATGTTGAGACTTTTTAGAGAATCCCTCTGTTTAGGTTATGTCATACAAAAATAACATACTAGTGTGATAGCGAAAATGATGAATCGTATGTATTTAAATTGGCAATTTTGACAAACATAATGAAATACCAATGATACATAAAAATTGACATGTCATAAGACAAGAACATATAGTCTGATAGCACATTTTACACAGTGAATGCCAAGCGGTTTTGACGAAAACATTCCCAGGAAGCCAAACATTTTTTTCAAAAAATTTATTACTTACATTTTTTACTAAATAAAATCTCAAAAAATCATTCTAGACCCATGAATGCTTTTGTAAAAATATTCAGTAAAGGATTCTTTATTTAAAAATCGCAACAAATTTCACTCAGTGCCGTATATCGAACCTCACGATGGGTTAGGTGTTGAACGGAAACGTGGAGGTGGTACTCAATGTGTTAATGGTATACATGGTACATATGCATGTTTCTTTAGATCTCGTCAAGCTCTTTCTTCAGAGTCATAAATTGTGCAAATCGGTTCAGTAGATCAGACGTTATGTCCCATTAAGGGTTGGAGCAGGGGAAAGTGGTGAACTTTGTAACCCCTATATTAAAGATATAGACCGCCATTTTCCTGACAGTTTATACCCTCCTCTATAAATGTCTAGAAGATTTGCTACCGCTCAGATCACCACGTACAAAGTTGTGGAATTTGTTTCCAGTTTTTTTGCCGTTTTGGCCCATTGTGCCAAGCTGGCATAGTTAAACGTATCAAAATACAATGATGTCAAAATGAATGAAGAAGCTCCAGCGAATATTTTTTTTTAAAGGCAAACACTATAGTATACGCACAAGGGGAAGACCAAAACTCCGAGGGAAAGATCAAGTGAAAAAATAAATCTCGTAACTAGACGCAAAATAATAAAATGTTTGGAATATCTAAGCGAGAAATAAATCTTTTTTATTGTAACTGTGTAACATTTCCCTCTTGCCACTCTTTAATGTAAAAGTCACTTCGTTTGTTTTAAAACCTTTAGGAACTTCGTCAGTGCTAAAGGGTGGACCTTTACACGCGAAAAATCAAATATGCTTTTAATGCAAAAATGTTTCCTTTACAGCAGAATATGTTTTATTACACGAAAAGGTGATTCATTGGCGTTCGAAAAGGTTGTTGTTGGTGTGGTTGCCACATATTCTTGTGGAGGTGGCGTACCTCGTCAAGCTCCTGTAGGTGAGTAAGCTCGTTCCGGTCCAAAGGACCGATCGCCGCGGGAACAGGTTGGCCATTGGTTATTTAAAGGCGCCAATAACCCGCCTTGTCGTTTGAAAAGGTGATATGTCATAGCGATTAATAGCTGCTTGCAAACATGATAACTGATCCTTAACAAGTAAGAACGTGCTAAGTTCGGCGGGGCCGAATCTTATATACCATCCACAATAAATAGCATTTGTCGAGTTCTTTGCGCGGTATCTCTTTTTGGGCAAACAAGGAATAATGGATAAGAATTGTTATGCTTTTGGAGATATATCAAGTAATAGTCCGAATAGGACCGTAATTGAATTGAATGTTGACGACCATAGTAGAAGTAATTGGGTAATATTTCAGTCCGTTCGGATAAGAATTGACCCTTGTTGGGGTTCAAGAAGCATAGTCGATTGATGGGTTTATATGGGAGCTGTATCAGGCTATAGATCGATTAAGGCCATATTCGACATGTACGTTGAAAGCCATGGGAGACGCCGTTGTATAAAATTTCAGAAACCTCGGATAAGAATTGCGGCCAATAGAGGCTAAAGGAGTCAAGATCCAAGATGGGTTTATATGGCGGCTATATCAGGTTATGAACCGATTTGAACCGTACTTTGCAAAGTTTTTGGAAGTCATAACAAATCATTTCATGCAAAATTTCAATTAAATCGGATGAGAATTGTGTCCTCTAGCGGCTCAAGAGGTCAAGATCCAAGATCGGCAGCTATATCAGGTTATGAACCGATTTAAGCTATACTTAGCACAGTTGTTTGAAGTCATAACAAAACACCACGTGCAAAATTACAGCCGAATCGGATAAGAATTGCGCCCTCGGTGGCCACCGTAGCGCGGAGGTTAGCATGTCCGCCTATGACGCTGAAGGCCTGAGTTCGAATCCTGGCGAGACTATCAGAAAAAAAAATTTCAGCGGTGGTTTCCCATTCTAATGCTGGCAACATTTGTGAGGTACTATGCCATGTAAAACTTCTCTCCAAAGTGTCGCCTTGCGGACTCGGCTATAAAAAGGAGGCTCCTTGTCATTGAGCTTAAACTTGAAACGGACTGCACTCATTGATATATGAGAAGTTTGCCCCTGTTCCTTAGTGTAATGTTCATGGGCAAAATTTGCAAAAGCTGCGGAAGTCAAGACCCAAGATCGGTTTATGTGGCAGCTATATATGAAAACATGGACCGATTTGGCCCATTTACAATCCCAGAGATTAGTATACCCGCCATCCTATGGTGGAGGGTGTAAATAGAGATTTGGGTTTAATAAGGAAGGTATTGGTGAGACTATAGCATATTAAGGGTTATTATTGTATTCCTTTTTTTTTGGGCTTAAAATAGCAATTAGACTTAAATATAGCAATTAGGCACAATTAATTCTAGTGTAATATGAAGAAAGGATGGTGTCGGTGCAGATAATTTGCCGTAAATATGTTTAAGTTAATCAAGATATTTCGTTGAAGATTTTTACAACTAAAATCTGAGTACAGTGCTTGAAGGAAAAAACATAAAAATTTCATCAAAAACGGTATAATAACGCTAAATTGATTTTATCGCTCTCCAAGGAAACTATGTTGAGGAATTTGCTTAACAATTATTTTTTTTATTAATTATCCTACAGATAATTCAACTTTTAGCTGCTCATAAACCTTGTTTTCGTACTTCTAGTATGTTGAGTCCTTAATGCATATCTACACAAATGAATAGAAAATGCCGAATAATTTCAAATTCATTTAATTTTTTTTTTCAATTGTATGAATAATGATACTAAAAAACTTTTAATAATTTAGTTGAAATAAAATAATACAAAATCTAGTTTTTACAATGAGATTTTTCAATAAGTCCATCTGAATTATTAAGTTTCATGCTAAAACATTCTCACAACTCGAAAAAAGGCACAAAGGTTATCGCATTATTTGAACGGACGCCCACATTTTTGTTTAAACCTATAGAATTTTTTTTATCTGAATAAGGTTCGAATTGTGATGACATATGAGACAGAAACTTCCTTTTGGTTGTCTTTTGAAACTGTTGGCAAACAATAGTTTTTCAGTTTACTTTATTTTTTATCTCCATGTAAATTCTCAATCGGTCACTTTCGCATTGTCCCAATATATTGAAGATTATAAGCTTGTTTGGGAAAATATTTTTATTCATTGAAAAAAAATTAAGATAGAACATTGATTCGGTTTAAAACCCGTTTCTGAAACCTTAGCTGGGTATAAGCGAAATTCGATTTTCAAAAGAAATTAAAAGTTTTTTTTTGGTTACTGTCGACTGGTTAGAATATTTATGTCTTTCATAAAGATTAGATAATTATGGGGATGCTTTTTTTGTAAAACAAGTTTTTACTTTTCAAACTATGAACTAAGAATTCGTTTTCTATCAGCGTTCAAGTTCAGGCACATGTGATTTTAAGACGAGTTTTTTCAGTTGTCAGTTCTTAAACAAAGTAATGGTTGGATATTTCTTGTTGAAGTTGTATTTTGCGGTATTTTAACACATATCTAAATTTCGTAGTTAGTTACTAACTTTTGTTTTACACATACTAATAAAAGTTTCAACACACACACATTTACAGACTATAATAAAAAGTAGAAAAAATTGAAGGCAGACGACCACAAACTTACATGTATCATTGATGAGAAAACTTGTTAAGTGATTAGTGAATTGTTAGCTATTCACAAACAATTCTAAAATTTCTTAATGCAATAAAAATTAACTTCTAGATATTGACAAAAAAACCCAATATTCGATTATAACACTTTGTATTTGCGATAAGGCGTTTTATTTGACAACTAACTTCAAAAATGGCAAACATTTACTTTGCACATTTCCTGGAACACAAAGAACAGCGCGTTTAAAGTGAACTTAACCGTATAATCCAAACAGAATCCAGATCTTTGCAATGGACATTGCGCCTGGCTTTGGGTGTATTCATGACATATTTATTATATTTTAAAATATCCCTGCAAACATTTTCGATCGCCAAATAAACTTCTACGAATCTTTACGATGAAGGTTATGTTCGCAGAAGACTCATCTAAGAGTCGCAGACGATTCCCTAGTCCTGAGGAGTTGTGTCCTCAAGACTACTTTTCTGTGGACGAGGGTTCCGCCAATCTTCCATGAGTTGCTAAGAGTAAGTCAGAAGAGTCTTGGAAGATCTTAGAATAGCGCAAGAATCATGTGGACGAGTAACAAATGAGTGTTTTGGAAAATTAATAAAATACTCTTCTAGAAGAGTTGTGCATTATTCGCTTGGACGAGTAACATAGAAGTGTTTTGGAATATTTATTAACTATTGCTCTAAAAGGGTAGCGCATTATTTGCTTAGAAAATCCAAAAACCCATATCAAGATAAGTTGTTAATCAAAAGCGTAACAACTATTAAAAAACTCTAATTTTTACTAAACGTCGTTTTCCCCTGCAAACATTTTTGATCGCCAAACAATCTGCTAGACTAGTCGTAGACGGTTCTTCCGTCGTTAGGAGCTGTGTCAAAAAGAACAATGCTCTGAAATAGTGTGCCGCGAATCTTCCATGTGAGTTGCTAAAGAGTAAGTCAGATGAGTATTCGAAAATCAGTAATTTAGAATCACGTAAGAAAGGACGAATAACAAATGAGTGTTTGGAAGATTAATAAAATAATTTTCTAGAGTTGCGCATTATTCGTCTGGGCGAGTAACAAATAAGTGTTTTGGAATATTTATTAACTAATACTCTAAAGGGTTGCGAGTTATTTGCTTAGAAAATCTAAAAACGCATATCAAGATTAGTTGTTCATGAAAAAGGTAAAAACCGAAGTGAGAATTCTGTTTGGTATTGTGCATGTTGTTCACTCAAAACAAAACATCGAATAAAATAATTCAATACAATTCCAAAATGTACCAGGTTGAAAATAAAAACAATCGCCAAAAGTTAACTCAGGTGATTAGTAAACAAATCTTCTGGACGAGTATAACGCAATGGATTGTGTAATAATCGTCGCGAAGATTTGCTAAAACTTGTGCACACTCAATGCATTGCCCAATGATAACCTAGAACACAACACCCAATGGAATATTATCGCGAAGAGTTGCTAAAACTTCCGCAAATGCTATGGATTGTCGAATGATAACACAGAACAATGATTCGCGAGTCATACGGACGATTATAACGCAATGGGTTGTAAGTGAATCGTCGCGAAGAGTTGCTAAAATTTTCGCACATGCAATGAATATCGTAGAACAGTGTTTCGTGACTCAACCGGAAGAACAATTGCGTTAAAATCTTCCAGAAGATTATTTCTTTCACAGCGGGGACGAACACTCTTCCAAAAAAATGTTATGAAAAATATTTACAGGGTCGTCATATTAAGTACCAATCGTCATATAAACCCAGTGAGAATTGTGTTTGGTGTTGTGGAAATTGTCCACTCAAAACAAAACATCGAACAACAAAATTCAATTCAAGTCTTAAATGCACCAGTCATGAAAATAAAAACAATCGCGAAAAGTGAACTTAGTCGCACTGCGGCACACAGTCCAGACTCGGCTATAAAAAGGAGGCACAGACAGCACTAATTGATATGTGAGAAGTCCCACCTTAATGGAATGCTCATGAGAAAATTTGCAAAAATTTGAATTGTATTAGACAACTCGACATCCCTACAAAGTTGGGTCCATATGCGTTCACAAATGGTGTATTTCGACCGGATTTTGACTTAATGTGGATCCAAGGTGGTGGGTATGCAAAGTTCAGCCCGACCGTAACTTAGGCCATGTTTTCTTTAAAATCAGCAGCAAGTGTTTGCTTTTAGCAATACTCATTTCTGTGGGTGTATCAGTTCAATCTCCCCTGAAAAATATATATTTACCCCCTTTAATAGCTGTCGACAAGAATATTGAATTGGGTTTCTTGCTTAACTACGAGTATTATGTATTAGTATCATGTTATATTTGAATGAAATTGAAAATGAACTCTGCCAGTTAATTGATGACGACCATGCACAAAATAGTACGTCCATAGATATTTTCATTGATATGTGTGACATATGAAGAGAAGTACGATAGAAATTTTTCTTTGAAATCTATTGGATTCATTCATCTCATAAATGAATATGTACTTGAGTATGTATGCAGCGAATTTCTGATCTACAACCTTTTCATTATTAGAAATGAATAGTACGAGAGTTGTTTGGCATGTTTATGTTCAACAAAGCTTTTTTTCCATTTGATTTAGAATATCTTTTTTATTGGAATTTCAATAAGAGAAGTGACAAAATAATTATAGGTCCACTCATAGCATCTGAAGAGGTTAATCTCACTCGGTAAATCAGATTAGTTCTGGCTCATCTACGTTTCGACAGATGTAGCCAACTACATTCCTACAGAGCTGGAATTATGCCAATGTGCTGGATGTGTGTTCCGCATGCGACCAGGAATCAAGCGACACGCGTCATCTGTTTCTTACCCTCGACCTGCTACTAAAGTTCTCGTATATGGATATTTAGTAGAAGAGAGCAAAATAATTAAGGATGACCGAATGAATATACTATTAGGTTAGGTACGGTAAGATTTGCAGTCCTTTACAGACTTACTTAGACAATTTTAAGTCCATTGTGATACCATTGTTGTGAAAGATCAATGCCTCTGATGGGAATCGAACCCATCAGTGATGCCAACAAAAAGGTTAAATAAGAGTAAAATTTTGTGTAAAAAAGAACTAACTTGAATTTTTGGAAAATTTTAAAAAAGGTGCATAATTTTAACGAAAATTTTGCAATTGCATAATCTTAACGCAAAATCTGCCTATGTATTGATGGTGATTGAACTCGTTATCCCAGCCGAGATATTTCAATTTTTCTAAATGGGCATGCGAACCTCAATTTGGACATCTCTGGAAGGTATTTTGTAAAAAATTTCGGAAATTTCTGTAGAAGATTAAAACAAATAAGTAGCCCTCAAATGGAATTCACAAGGGAGCAGAAACCGACAATGATTTGATGTTGACGGAACTCGTGATATCAAAAAAAAAAATCTTTTTTTTTGAGTAAGCATGCGAATCTCTGTTTTGACATCTCTGGAAGGAATTTTCCAAAAAATTGTATATGTTAAGAAAGCTGAAGGGGAGTATTATTCCACCATATGATCAGCTTCTCGACAGCTGGAAACACATCAGCAAAATGGGTACCTAAATTTTATCAACTTTAAGGCCACATTTCTGGAGATGAGCCTCGCAAATGATGCAAAATAATGGGGGTCGCCAGCGAATGCCTTTGCTTTGATCGTAAAGCTGTTGACCTGGTTAACCAATAAGAACTTCTAGGTTCAAATCCCGGGTAGAATCTCAGACTATTTGACTAAATTCTTCGACATGAACTATTCTAAATATAATAAACGACCATTTGTTTAAAAGATGCACCTTCTCAACTTTTAAAAACATTCAAAGTTTCTTCATAATAGCAAAAAGGTTGAAATTTAATAGTGGAAATTCTATAAAAACCCATCAAAATTTTTGCGTTACCATATGGCAACACCAGGGCGATCCGGGTTAACGTTGGCAACATTAGCCGTATAATCTGCCATTTAAGCCTTCTAAGGTAAGGTGTGGTTAAGCAGCACGCGGTTCGGACTCTGCAAGAAGTGATTGTTGATCATTGGCCAATAACTTTAATCGTTGACATCCCTGCCCACAACCCGATTTCTGGCAATCCGAAAATGTTACAAACTCGTCTACGGTTTCTCTACCAACTCGTCTCTAAATGTGAGTATTGGGTTTTATATATTAGGCATTCTCCCAAAGACACTTTATAAAAAGGGCTCTATTGGGCATAAAGGGTTAAAAATTTGAAAAAAAAGTTTTTGTTTTTTTTTTTAATTTTGTGATGCCCAGTTTTAAAATTAGGTAATTCTGAAAAAAGGCCCATTAGTCGTTTTTAAATCGATTCATTCATTTTTAAGTTATAGCGGGTTGAAAATTTTTCTGCTAAAGTTTGAATTCTGACAGGGTGGCAACCCTGTATCACGCGGAACTAAATTCATACTCTTTTTTTTTGTTTTTACGTGTACTAAAACATACAGTTGCCAAAAAAATATGAGAATTTTTTTAAAGTGGCTTTTTTTTGGCAGAATGCCTCATATGTGTATATGGGAGCTATATCAAAATCTGAACCGGTCTCTATCAAATTCACCACTAATATGGAGAGTAAGAGAATTTTTTGTTCCAAACTTCGTGAGAATCGGTAAACAAATAACGTTGTTATTACAATCGGGCCACCAGATCTCATAGGTTAGCATGTACGCCTATGACGCTGAACGCCTGGTTTCGAATACTGGCGAGTAAATATGAAAAAAAAAATTTGGGGGTGTCGCACTGAGGCATGTCGTACGGACTCGACTATAAAAAGGAGATCCCTAAAACTTGAATCGATCAGAACTCATTGTTATGTGAGAAGTTTGGCTCTATTCCTTAAGTTCATAGACAAATTTGCAAAACATATATAACCGCCAAAAGTGGCGATATAAGTGATATTTACAGAGAATGCCTGGTCTTACAAACGTAACGACTAAATAAGTAACCCCCATCCTATGATTGTGGGTACAATGAATCTTAACTTAATTGTTCCTCCCAGCGATCGGCACTAGGCAGCGGAACAACCCTAATCCCCAAAGAGAACATGCTAATAATCACTACCCCCAAATTTAAGCATGAGGCTACAACAATAACGCAAAACTTACTCACCTGTAGCTAAATCTTTACTTCTAGGGTATGGCGGTGACTTTTTCCCTTCCTTTGTCCAGCCGCTGTCGTATTTTTCCAAACTATCGTTGCGATCAGGCTATCAAAATAAAACACATACATATATACATTTATAAATACATAATAATCCTATTGCTGCTCAAAAGTAAAATAAATACCTACCCTATCACGACGATATCCTCTATCCTTGTAATTTCTTGCATGCTCTGAACTATTGTGACGCCCACTCATTTTTAACAAAAGTTTAAAACATTGAACTTAGCAGCTAACAATTGGAAAAAATTAAATTACTTCCAATGAAAATTACTATTTGCTGCTGGTTCCTTGACATAACACAGATGTCTGCCAAGGCACATTGAGTGATGTCAATTGACAGTCATACAAAAACGCCGGAGGAATTGGAAAAAGATCAAAGATCATAAAGTAGATTTAAAGTTGTTTTGTAGAAAATTTGAGCAAATGTAAAATGTGTCAAATATTTTAAAAGAAGTTTCCAAAAGAACGTTATAAATCATATTGAAATTTAAGAGAGTGGAGCATTTATTTTCATTTAAAAACACGCCTTTTTGTTTATTGGTTTTTAATTTTTTATTAAGTTGCCTAGACGTTTCAAAGTGTTACAGAGTTGCCACATGGATTGGGCAGTCAGCTGTGTTTATAAATACTTTTACCTTTCTTATGTTCCCTTTTCGTAAACAATTTAAATGTCATACTATCAGCTGTGCAATTTATTTTGTCATTCATTTTGTTTTCATTCTTGATAAATTTTAGCACGTTTCGCCGCGAACGGACGACAACGACGGGCTGGGCGCTGGTTAATAAACTAAACAAATAAACAAGAGGAGGCAGCAGGCGTTTGGAAGCATTGTTGCTGCCAGAATAACAAAGCTATGGCAACCGACAATGCTCATCCAATGGATGAGTTTTGTGGTTCAACATTTTGGGTGAGTTGTTTCAAAAATGTTTTTTTTTCTCATTACAAGCAAAATATTCAGGGTGATGATGACGATGTAGTAGTTTTATAATCACCCCGAAAATTGTTGCTACTCATTACCCCAACCCCTAGCAATACTAATATACCGTTACTTGCAAAATTACATTTTCTCTTTCAGGATGCCAATGAGACCTGGTACACCGTAGATCCAGATTTTTCACCATGTTTCGAACAGACCGTTCTTGTTTGGGCACCATGTGCCTTTATGTGGTTATTTTGTATATTCGATTTTTACTATCTCAAGGCCAGTTTAGATAAGAATATACCATGGAATAAATTGAACATAAGTAAATTGTTGCTGACCTTGTGTTTGTTGGTGTTGACAGCGGTCGACTTTGTGATGGCTCTTGTGAAGAGGGGCAATGAAGAAACCGCTGATCTTATCTTTCCCGTTGACATATGGACACCCGTTATTAAATTTGCCACCTTTGTAAGTAGTATGTATATGTAATGAGAAAAGTTACAGGCCAGTTTTAAGGCGTTGCAATGTGGAATTGCGTTTTGTTAGAGAGATGCCCAGAAACACAAACATTTGAATGACTTAACTTTAACTGATTTAGCGCAAAACTTGTTGATTTAACTGATAAACTTTAATCGCGAATTCTGAAATATTTGGCAGATAAAGATTTTATTTAATCAATGAAATATTGCGTTTCGCATTTATTTTGATCTAAGATATCGAAAGTAAAATAGGCATATTTTTAGTTTATAAATGCAACATGTGTCAATAGAATTTCTATGGACACCTGTAGAATTTATTGAAGAATCTTCCACTGGAAAATTTTAATGACTTTTTTGTCAGTTTTATTTATTCTGATTTTTTATATATTTTTTCAGGTGCTTATACTCATATTTATACCTCTAAATCGCAAATATGGTGTACAAACATCGGGTTGTCAATTCCTATTTTGGTTCTTTTTGACCATTCTATCCATACCGCGTTGTCGCACTGAAGTGCGGGCTGAACGCGAACGTTCCCAAGCAGTGGAATCAACCATTGGCGATGAGCCTGATTTCTCCTGGGATGAATATAAATACACCAGTTTCATGATCTACTTTGCCTTTTGCTGTGCTATGTTATTCCTGAATTGCTTTGCCGATGCTTTGCCCAGAGAAACCAAGTATACACGCAGTAGCAAAGAAATTCCAGAAAACTCGGCTAGCTTTTTGTCTCGTATTACGTATCAATGGTTCGATACCATGGCCTGGCGTGGTTACAGAAATCCTTTGGAAGAGAAGGACCTGTGGGACCTGCGTCCTCAGGATAGCTGCAAAGAAGTTATGCCCATATTTGCCTACTATTGGAATAAGAATGTACGAAAGAACTACAAAGTTGATCCCAGTCAGCCCAAGGTTAAGTTCAGCAATGGCAAGGTATCCTTTGATAATCCTCATGGTGATAAAAATGGCCGTAAAAAGGGTGAAGCTTCTATAATGCCACCCATTATCAAATCATTCGGAGGAGTTTTCCTTTTTGGCTCCATGATGAAGCTATTCACTGATGTTTTGACATTTGCTCAACCCCAAGTGTTGCGTTTAATTATTGGTTTCGTGGAAGATTTTGCCGACAATGGAAAGGAACGCCAACCCGAATGGAAGGGTATTTTCTATGCTGTATTATTGTTCGTTTTAGCTGCCTTACAAACCATTATATTGGGTCAATACTTCCATCGTATGTTTATTGTGGGTCTTCGCATTCGCACGGCATTGATTAATGCCATTTATCGCAAGGCTTTGGTTCTATCCAATGCCACTCGCAAGGAGTCAACTGTTGGTGAAATCGTTAATTTAATGGCAGTGGATGCCCAACGTTTTATGGATTTAACAACTTACTTGAACATGTTATGGTCGGCGCCTTTGCAAATTGGTTTAGCCTTGTACTTCTTGTGGCAATTGTTGGGCCCATCTGTGTTAGCTGGTCTGGCCGTTATGATTATTCTGATTCCTGTAAATGGTGTAATAGCCAATCGCATAAAGACCTATCAAATCAGACAAATGAAATATAAGGATGAGCGTGTTAAATTGATGAATGAGGTGCTAAGTGGGATAAAGGTAAGTGAATTTGTTGTTGTACTGATTATTTTGATAAAAATTTTTAAAATTGAGAGATTTAACATTTTTGCAAGTTGGATTACGTATTTGCCTACCACTGGTGTAGATTGATTTGGTAGTAAGTTTCGTAGGATTGACAGTGCAGATGAATAGGTGACGTGTGGTCCCTGATTACTAGCCCAGTAGGAATTAAAGCGACCGCATATGCAGAAAATTGTTAAGCCAGAACTATTTCTCTTTGCCTGGGGAGGTTTACTACAACAGGTGCTATTCGCGAAAGATGGCGTTGTTGTTGTAGCCACATATTTGCATATGGAGGTGGCGATCCTCGCCAAGTTCCGGCGGATGATGATCCAAGAATGACATTTACTGTTAACCGTTTACGATGACATATGCTGCTAAGAATCATTAAGATCTCGAGGTTTACTTTTGGAGAGCTGCACCACATGCTCTAGATCAGTGATGGCCAAATACACATTTACTTTTGCACATTATTGTGTACGTGCACATAAGCCCATGGCGCCTGCATCTGCCGGATCGTAATTGAGCCAGAACTTCTCTGGTTTGCCGGGGGAGGTCAATTTCTTCAGGTGCAATTGGAGGCGGTCGCCCTCTAAGGACTTCCTTCACCCGGTAGCTATTTACCGCATCAGGTACCGTTTCTGCATAAATGTTGTCTAGACCCGCTTGATCTATAAGTTCTCTTTTATATCGCTGAACCTCTCGGTTTAGATCATGTAGATCCACCTTAAGGCTTCTGTTGGTGGTGGTCCCTGCGATAATAGCCCTGAAGCTATTACTTGGACAGCATGTAGTTATGTCTTTGCACAGGTAGGATCTTTGTCTCCTGATGGAGGTGGTCAACGTGAGAATTGAAGTTGCAGCCCCTTGCGGCATTCTGTTAGACCTGTATATTATTCCACGAAGAGCGGCATTCTGATAGACCTGTATATTATTCCACTGTGTGTCACATTGCTGATGAGACCACACTGGTCTCAACAAGGTTTCTTAGTCAGCTCCCCAAGTGCTGCCGGCATGTGACATGAGGACCTTGTTTCTACTTTTGACCAGGGCTGCGGAGTCTGGCCCTCGACTCCCACCCCTGGTTGGAGTCTAAGTCGGAGTATTATCTCTGGAGGGGGTGGAATGGAGAATAGGTAGAGGTTTAACAGTGCCGGAGATATCACCCCACCTTGTGGAACTCCCTGTTTCACTCTACGGTGCTTCGACTTCTTATCCCTGAATTCCACAAATGACTGGCGACCACATAGATAATTCGCGACCCAGCTTTTCAGGCCTGGCTGGAGGGGCGTGTTGGCGATGTCCTCAAATAGTTTGGCTTGGCTGACGGTGTTGAATGCCTTCGTTAGGTCCAGTGCCACGAGAACCGTCCTATCACATGGCCTGAGCTGATTGAAGCCACGGCATATGTGTGCGGTGATGGCATGCAAAGCAATTGTTGTGCTATGGAGTTTTAATGCCTCAAGCGTCTTGACTACTGGTGAGAGAAGGGAGATCGGTCTGTACGACTCCCCCCAAACTCCGGTCCTTTCTAGGTTTCAGTAGCGGGATCTTTCTGCCCATTTTCCAGACATCGGGAACTATAAGAGTGTCCAAAGTCAGGTTGAGGACAGTAGTAAAGGTACTCAATTCCGGGTAAATCCAAATTTTTCAACATCAATGTAGAGATTCCGTTGGGGGTCTAACGTCTTTGATGATGTGGCGCCACGTATGACATTCGTAACTTCGCCCACGGTAAATTGTGATGGCAGTCCATCGGCTCGGTGATAACGAATACGGCGAATGGCTCTGCTCCCCCTTGTCACTCTCGGGATGCACAATAAATTGACGGTTGAACAACCTGGCGCATCTCTTCAGATAATTCAGGGTTACTTCGCCAAAAGTGACTGAGGTCCTGTAATCCCGTCTACCGGGGTTCGAGAGTGACTTAGAAGTAGACCACAGCTTAGCTAAACCGGTGCCTAAGTTATATTGCTACAAGTGTTCCAGACACAAATTCCGCTTATGCTCGTTGACTACCCTGCTTATTTCCAAATTCAGCTCACTGATTCTGGGGTTAGTGGGGTCCATACAACGAATCCCATCACGCTTGTCTGCGAGTACCACTGCCTGCGCCGGGAAATTGGGCTGCATTTGGGTTATTCGACCGGCTGGTATAAAGCGAGCATCTGCTGCTTTAATTATGTCTCCGAATTTCCTCTCGGTAACTAGCACATCCGAGGGGGGTGGCAGTTCACTGATGCGGCGATTGGTATACTATCTGAAGCCAGCCCAATCGGCCTTCTTCTGATTGATAAACGCTCGGCACTCAGAGGTTATGAAGTCGGGTGGTCGGTCGATGGTGAGAATTATGGGGAGGTGGTCTGATCCCAAAGAGATGACGGCTTGCCAGGATACGTCACTCAGGAGATCAGGGGATGCAATGGAAATGTCTGGCGAGCTGCTGCAATATTCAATTATTTCTTTTTATTCATAATTTTTATATATTTTGTTCTATACTTCCATAATGCTATGCATTTATGTTTAATTATGTTTTTGGAGAATAACGGGATTTTTTTTTTTTTAATTTTAAAGGTCTTGAAATTATATGCCTGGGAGCCAAGTTTCGAAAAACAAGTTTTGCAGATTCGAGACAAGGAAATTGCTACCCTTAAGTCGACAGCATATCTCAATGCCAGTACATCATTCTTATGGTCCTGCGCACCATTTTTGGTAAGTTTTGTTTAACATATATCCCATAGACGTTTACTATCGTTTCAGGTGTTCAAGAAGTCAGCTGGAAATCTCAAATGATATTTACGGCACTTTAATACATTCAACTTGTTTTTTTTTTATTGAAACTAAAGGTTTCGTTAGTTACCTTTGCCACCTATGTATTGGTCAGTGATGAGAATGTGCTGACACCGACTAAAGTTTTCGTAAGCTTGGCATTGTTTGATACCATGAATTTGCCCTTGGCCACAATGCCTATGCTAATGGTGGACATAGCAGAGGTATAACAATCTATCGTATATGGTCCAAAAACCCTAAATATGCACCTACATTAAAAGGATGCCATACATAATACATGAGCCCAACATAATTACTAGAACCATAATTTCGGGCAAGAAGAGAAGGCTTTGTTCAAGACCATTATCAAAGGGTTACTGGAAAATAAAAACGTAATCATTAAAAGCCAAACAAGAATGAACATACCCATAGAGTCATGAGAAAAACAGACTTTATTAAACATCACTATTCAAGGGCTATTGGAAAGCACTCGATTTCTCTCAAACCTTTTTTTAACCATATATATAACTTTCTACATTTTATTGATGACTTTTTTTTCCAACATTTATCACATTTTAATTCTTTTCATTACTTTATTATAGGTCTCATTGGTCACATTTGCCACATATGTTTTAATTGATGAAAATAATGTACTCGATGCTACTAAAACTTTTGTCTCATTATCATTATTCAATATCTTACGTTTTCCCCTAACCATGTTGCCCATGTTGATTTCCAATTTGGTCCAAGTAAGTTTTTTTTATATGTGATTTAGAAAGGCAAGCTCCTGTTATTGTTGTGATCTTTATATTGATGAGCTACAGCCGTTGGATAACTGCTATTTCGAACATGTCTCAACATGTCTCAAACATTAATTTACACTGCAGTATTCAAGATCTGATGGCTGTAACTTCAACTTATAAGGGTCTTGTTTTGTCCTCAAATTGTTTTGTTGTGTTTTGTCTACTTATTTTGTGCTAATAACAATAAACCCCGAAAAATATCCCTTATTCCCTTTACCCCTATCGTTTGAGACTTTTTGAATAATCGTCCAAAAAAAAAATTTTTTTTTCGAAATTTAAAGACATTGATGACAACTTGCCCAACGCAATAAATCAAAAATTAATTATGTTTATAACTTTATTACCCACTACCATAGGATGTGAAGTATACCAATCTGTAGCTTGCAACTTTTGGTTGTACCTAAAACTGAAAATTGAATCCATCAGATTCAAATTTAAAATGGTCTGGGAAGTAAAGCCTAGCAGAAGTACGCAGGTTACCAGCCTTATAGCGCGTCGGTGGGGTGAGGTCTTGCCACTTTCCAACCTACAGCTGCTACTTTTAAAATTTAGATAGATAAGTTTAGAAAATAGGAGACAACAGACACTTCAAATCGATTGCTATCCTAACGACTATGCCAGCCCATCCTGTTCATCAGTTACACCTCGTTAAATTCTTAGATGAACCCAATTTGGCAAAAAGTGCGAGTTGTGATTTTTTTTATTATTTGAAGTACAAAATTTATCTGCATTTGATTTCCTTCGAGAAGTAAAAATAGTTACAACAACTAATTTGACAAGACGGTAACGGTATACCGTCTTGCAGTATAGAACACAGTAATGCAATTCAGCTTACTTTACTTACTTTAATTGGCTATGACAGAAAATTTGTTCCACTAGCCGAACGTAGAATAGCGTTCCAAGCGTCTTGACCAAGTTTCGAGATGTCTCCCACCACTTAATCTTTCCATCGGGCTTTTGGTTTTCCCTGTTTGCGTTTACCACCGTGTTTGCCTTCAAAAGACTTCTTTGCTGGAGCTTCTTCATCCATTCTTGCAACATGACCTAGCCAACGCTGCCGTTGTATTTTGATGCGTGTAACTAGTCTATCGTCGTCATACAGCTCGTGGTTCATACGTCGCCTATATTCTTCACTGGTCCATATATTTTACGAAGAATATGTCTCTCAAATAATCCAAGCACTGGTTCTGAAGCATGAATACTTGCGAAAGCAGATGAGTTTCACAAGTATCCATGCTTCAGAACCATATAACAACATGGATAGTATCAGTGTCTTGAATAGTGTAATATTCGTCTGCCAAGAGGTGGCCTTTTTTTTTAAATTGCCTACTTAGTCCAAAGTAGCATCTGTTTGCCTGTATTATTCTTCGCTTTATTTCAAAACTGTTGTCATTTGTTTCTGTTACGGCGTTGCCGAGGAGATAAAGTGATTCCCAACTTTCTCTTTCCATTTTCTTTATCTGCTCGGTTGTACAAGGCGTTTTGGGAGTTGAAATCATCTATTTCGTCTTATCTCCATTTGCTGCCAGACCCATTTTCACTGACACTCTTTCGATTCTTTCAAAGGCAGCAGTTACTACTTACGGTGACCGACCTATAATGTCGATGTCGTCGGCAAAGGCGAGTAGCATATGTGCAGTGTGAATATCTGGTCCAGTGTGGATTTACCAGGTCTAAAGCCGCCCAACTATCTCATTGTCTTTAGGTGTTAATATTTCACACAGCACGCTCGAGAGTATCTTGTATGCGATGGGGAGGAGACTTATTCCTCTGTAGTTGGCACATTCCGTCTTGTCTCCTTTCTTGTGTACGGGACATAGCATGCTGAGGTTCCAATCATCGGGTATGCGTTCTGCTAACCAGATTGCGCTGTTAAGCTGATGCATACGCCTTATCAGCGTGTCGCCTCCGGTCTTAAATAGTTCAGCAGGTAACTCGTCGGCTCCTGCTGCCTTGTTGTTCTTTAATCGGATCACTGCTACTTGGACCTCATTCTGACTAGGAGGTAAACATTCTATAACATCATCATTGATTGGTTCTGCGGTATCCTCTTCGCCGCCAACGTCGTTACCAACTAGCAGTTGGGTAAAATGTTCTTTTCATATTCTCAGCGGAAGGATGTGCCTGCACCAAAGCCATCGATTTGATGTTTAATTCTTTGGTAGCATTTCCGGACTTCGTTCTGATTCAATTTGGCTGAAATTTTACACAATGACTTCTACTGTGGTCTCTAACATTTATTCCATTGTGGTCCGAATCGGGCCATAACTTGTTCCTCCTCTTTTTCTTATTTGCATTGACGATGTCTTATTGGGTCTGACTTCAAATTCAATTTACTCATTAGCAGATGACATCACTCTATTTCATTTGACCATAGACCGAGTCAGTGAAAGATTGCCAAGATTTGCTGACCATTTTTGAGTACGGTCGAATGAACAGAGTAAATTTTGTCATTAAGACCTTTAGTGAAAAAGTTATCGTTTTGGTGCTTTAGCTATAGAGACTTTTAAACTTTTTATTAAACTACATAGTTATAAAAAGTATAATTTTACACCCACTTCAGAAATTGTCATTTGTGTTTCTACTCATTTCAAAAATGTTCTCCTTTTTCAAAATTAAATTTTAGGCCATATAACTTCCTCTATCTCATCCTTTAGTAAAATCCCATCCCAGTGTAAAACTTATCCACATTTTATTTCCTCAAAAATCCTTTTTCCTTTTTCCATATCCAAAAATATAAAATTTTGCATTGCAGCACTTATCCGCATAAAACTCCCTAAACATCCCTAAACCTAACCCCTAATCCACATTCAAAAATTTAAAATTCCGCATTGCAACATTTATTCACCTTAGTGTTCCTAAAACATCCTCAACCTTATCCCCCTAATCCACATCCAACAATTTGCAATTTCGCTTGTAGCAGTTTTGGCGCCAAATCGTTTATATTCTTTTGTAGTAAAGTGATTCCGATTTGAATTTTAACACATGGTTTATAAAGTCATTTCTTAAATTCATAAAAAAATAATAAACGATTTCGCTGCTAAACTTGTTTTTTGTTTTTTTTAAATACAATGCATGTTTGTCTTCTGTTTTTGTATTTAAATGTTTTATGCCTATTTTGTTTATCGACTAATATGTTCTTTTTTTTCTCTCATCGTGTTTTGCTTAGACACAAGTCTCTGTCAATCGTATAAACAAATTTATGAACAGCGAGGAATTGGATCCCAATAATGTACAACATGATCCCAAAAAACGTAAGTGAAATTACTTAGAAAAATTAGTGAGAAAAAAAGTCGCATTTCATTTTCTTTAATGTTGTAAATTAAACCACAGCATTAAGACTTCTAATCGCATAATACAAAAACGGAATTCTAAAAGCTCACGAGGCTCGTTGTCTATTAAAAATTCTTTTGAATTGTTATCAGTATGCTGCGGCACATATTTTTTTGGGGTTAATGGGGTTAAATCTTATGTTAGGTTAGGTTGAAAAGATGATGCAGATATTAATCCACCCCATGCCACTATGCACATACACCTAAGCGAGTAATCGGCTTGTTGTGCGCTCTAAATACAAAAAAAAGTAACCTCGAAAAAGAAAATCTAAGTTAGGAATTCCGTGCTACTTACAAAATCCTTAATTGTTTTCCATGCCACTTCCCTAATTTGGTTCATGTCTGGTATAGTGTCCCCACCTAAGTGCCGGTATCTGTTAGACGCGAAAGCCGGGTAATGACAAAGGAAATGCTCCAACGTCTCATCGTCTTCCCCGCATGCCCTATACATGCTATCACCGATCGCACCGAGTTTTACATAAGTGAGCTCGTAGTTCTATGTGTTCCGTCATGGTACTGATCTCCTTTTTACTTCCTTTCACTAATAGTCTCGTCTTCTCACGATCTAGATCCCCCAATAGGATTTTCACCGTCCTACCGACCGTTTCGCTGTTCCACAGTGTTGCATTCGCATTCGTCGCCCACGCCCTTAACTCGGACTGCTTCAACCCGAAAGGCTTCGCATTAACCAAATTTATTGACGGCAGTCCCGTTGCCTTCACCGCCAAATCATCAGCCCTTTCATTCCCTTTTACTCCGTTATGGCCCGGCACCCAAACGATGCTGATTTTGCCATCCTCAGCGAAGGCGTTAATCTCTTTCTTACACTGCAAGACCTTATGGCAAATTAATGTCCGTAAAGATGTTCACCCTCGACGTCTTCGCGTGAGCACCACACCACTTCACGCATTCCCTCATCGCCAGCATCTCCGCCTGCAGGACCGTATTATGGTCAGGCAGTTAAAACAGATCTCAGTCCTTCAATGTAGACCCCCAGGATTACTCTGTACTCTCGCTTTGATCCATTCGTGTAACATGATCTTGCAGATGGCAATACTAGGGTTCCGTCAATTCAAAGTTGTGCCGCTGGCAGCAGTGCCTCGCACTCGACAAGGTTCATCTCATCCGATCGGAAACCTTTTCCCTTCCTTCCAGGTTTCCTATCGTCACCTCGATTATACCGCCATGGTATGAGCTGCTCCCATCGCCTTAAGTCTCATAGCCGCAGTGGCTGCCTCATACATAATCTGTATGTCAATAGGTCGGATAACTATAAAAGTCTCCAGTGCCCTAGTGGGCGTGATCCTCATCGCTTCGCCTATGCCAAGACTACATGTTCTCTGAACCTGTTGTATGATCCTTATGTTACACTTTTTTCCCATAGCAATCCACCAAACTACTGAGGCCTAAGGAAGTATTGGTCTTATCACGCTCCTGTAAAGCCAGTGGACTATCCTCGGATTCAGGCGCCATTCCAAGCATACGGCTCGTCTACATAGAGCCCAACATCTCAGTACGCTTCTGAATGTGACACTTCCAATTCAGTTTCCTGTCCAAGATCACACAATCGTCTTATTAAGGAAACGTGGTGCGTTAAATTGGCCCACCTTTGTCTTCCTCGTGAACAGGCAAATTTCAGTCTTCTCTGGGTTAACATGGAGACCTCTGGGTCTAGCCCAGACATATGCCATATGCAAGACCCTTTTGGCCCTTCTGCATAGCTCGTTCGGATCCTTACCCCTAAGAAGTATTATAACATCGTCTGCCCAGCAGACGGGTTCAAATCCCTCCTCAGTCAGCATTCGCAATAGGTCATTTATGGTGGGCACCCATTGGAGTGGCGATAAAATGGCCCCCTGTGGCGTGCCTTGTACCACTTTCGCCCTTATATTAATGCCATGGGACACACAATTTATACACCCGTTCCTTAGCACATGGTTTATCCAGTCTTTAAGGACCGGGTCCACCTGGTACTGGTCTAAGAATTGTATCAGTGTGTCGGTCCGCACATTGTTAAAAGCCCCTTCGATGTCAATGCATACCGCCAGGGTGTACGTTTTGGCATCGAAGGTTTCTTCTATTTTATGCATAACATCGTGCAGAGCAGTCTCCATCGACCTTCCCTTGACATAGGCATGTTGTTTGTATTTGAGCACTTCGCTGGATGTTCTACTCTTTTTTATGGTGTCCACAATACGTTCCATGGCTTTGAGTAGAAAGGACGTAAGGCTTATAGGCCTTTGGTGTTGTATAACTTGCCTTGCCGGGCTTGGACATAAATACCACCCTTGCCTTCTGCCAGGCTTTCGGAGTACATGCAAGTCCTAGGCACGCTGTGAACATAGTTGCCAGATGAGGCGCCACACAGTCTGCCTCTTTCTGTAGTAACGCCGGAAATATTCCATCAGGTCGGGGTGACATAAATGGTTTAAAGCTCCTCAAGGATTCCTTTATCATTAATTCCGTAATTATAAACCTTCGAACAACATCATTATTCCAAGATTCCGGTGTCTCCGTGAGCTTCTTCGTATCCTGTGGAAAATGCGTTTTCATCAAAAGCCTCAACATGTCCGAATTTTGTCCAGTTGACTTTCAACTTATTCTGGAAGCTTATCGCATTCGGCGCTGGCCTTGCTATTCTAAACCTAATGCAGCGATGGTCAGAGAAAGAGTGTTCCATGGAGACCCTCCAATCACTAACCTCATCGATTAGATTTTCTGAACATATCGTCACATCTAATACCTCCTCTCTAATTCTATTAACAAAGGTAGCGGTGTTACCAATTTTTACCACCGGCTCTTACACAAATACTAAGTGCCTATGATGCTCGATATCACAAGGCTAGTTTCTGGTGACTTTAAATATCCAATGGCGGTCACCATGTTCCCGCGGCGATTTTCGTATAGACCGGAACGAGCTTGCTTATCTACAGCAGCTTGACGAGGAACGCCACCTCTACATGAAAATGTGACTACAACAACAACGAAGAACTCCACACAGATTGGAGCTCAAAATTCCAGCGTGTGTGATGCTCATAGTTATCTTTCTATGAAATAGACAAAAACGAAAACAAAAGCATTCATCGATACCGCCTTTACTTACTTAATTTTAAAAATGTCTATATATAACCTGCTTATCATTGTATAGTAATACATTTTTAATACTCCTTTTTTGTATTCCAGCTAATCCCCTGTCCATTGAAAATGGTTCCTTCTCATGGGGCGATGGTGATATTACTCTAAAGAATATCAATATGCAAGTAAAGAAAAATACCCTTTGTGCTATTGTCGGAACAGTGGGTTCTGGCAAATCGTCTGTGGTGCAAGCCTATCTTGGAGAAATGGAGAAAATTTCCGGCAGTGTCAATACAGTGGGCACCATTGCCTATGTGCCACAACAAGCTTGGATTCAAAATTCTACACTGCGTGATAATATTTTGTTTGGACGACCATATGATCGCAAACGTTACAATCGTGTCATTGATGCTTGTGCTTTACGTCCCGACATTGAGATGCTTTCGGCTGGAGATCAAACGGAAATTGGTGAAAAGGGTATTAATTTGTCGGGTGGTCAGAAACAGCGTATTTCAATGGCTCGCGCCGTATACAGTGATGCGGACCTGTATTTCTTGGATGATCCTTTGAGTGCTGTAGATGCACATGTGGGTAAACACATGTTCGAAGAAGTTATTGGACCCAAAGGGCTATTGGCCAAAAAGACCAGAGTTTTAGTTACTCATGGCATTACGTTCTTGCCACAAACTGATAACATCTATGTCATGAAATTGGGAGAAATTAGTGAAAGCGGTACTTATCAGCATTTGCTGAATAAGAAAGGAGATTTCTCCGATTTTCTGTTGCAACATTTGCAAGAAGGTAGCGAAGAATTGGAAGAGTTGGATGTCATTAAGCAACAATTGGAGGGTACTTTACAATCCGATGAATTGAAGAACAAATTCCGCAAGGCAATTACTTTGGCTAAACAGGAAAGTTTATCTGATTCTGTGTAAGTAGTATGGAAAACAAAATATTGAAATGTTTGTGATAGCTTAATATACTCTTTTAGTTCGGTGCGTTCGTTTGAAAGTGGAAATAGCAGTCTGAGACGACGCAGAAGAATGGATTCACAGACATCCGTTACTTCGGTGGCATCTAAAAAGGATTTACAACTTGAGGAGCAAGGCAAACTGATTGAAACGGAAAAATCTCAAACCGGTGGGGTAAGTAGACTTTTATTATTTTAATACTTATTTATATAAGGTGGGGGGAGAGGGGGTCGCTGGCCGTAGCTAATTTCGTCGTTACATTTCTAATACATATATCGAAATTTGGATTTGGGATTCTTTGAAAAGTTTCTATTTCTAATTGTCCTGACATATAAAAGACCGCGGCGGTATGTCTCTTCCGAATAGCTTTCGAATGAATAAAGCTATCGGTTTTAAACTTTACGCAGATACTTCTTACTGGTGAAGTGCGGCCCAATTTCATGGCGCAAGCAGTGGTACTCGGAGACGAGCCTGTTGGGGTTCGTTGCACGGACCCCATTAACCCCAGAATCAGCGAGCTGAATTTGAAAATAAAAGGGGTAGTCAACGAACATAAGCAACATTTGTGGCTGAAACACTTAGAGCAATGTAACATAGGTACCAGTTTAGGCAAGCTGTGGTCTACTGTTAAACCACTCTCTCTTTCGGCAATGTAACTGTGACTGACCCGAAGAGATGTGCCATGTTGTTCAACCGTCAATTTATTGTGCATCCAGTGAGGGACAAGGTTAAGAGGAGGAGTCACTCGGCGAATCCATGGCCTCCCTTACAATATACCATGGACGAAGTTACGTATGTCGTCCGTGGCGCCAAATCATCCAAGACGTTGGGCCCTGATGGAATCTCTACACTGATGCTAAAGAATCTAGATCTACCTGGAGTCGAGTACCTTATGACTGTTCTCAACCTGTCTATGAACACTCTTATAGTTCCCGATTTCCGAAAGATGGGCAAAGTGATCCCTCTACTGAAGCCTGGAAAGAGCTCGAGTAAGGGGGAGCCGTGCAGACCAATCGCCCTTTTCTCACCAGTAGCCAAGACGCTGGAGGGACTACTTCTTCCGAGCCTCGTTGGAGAATTTCCATCTGACGAGCATCAACATGGATTTCGAAGACTCCATAGCACAACAACTGATTTGCATAACATCACCGTACACATTTGCCTTGGCTTTAGTCAGCCCAGGCCATGAGATGGGACGGGCCTTATTTTATCGAAGGTATTCGACAAGGTCAGCAATTCTAAACAATTTGAGGACATCGCGTAGCGTAGAGTGAAACAGGGAGTTCTCCAAGCCGGGGAACTGTGCCGGCAGCACTTGGGGTGCTGTCAAAGAAACCTTGTTGACCACGTATAAAGCAAGTGGCTGGTCTACGGTAAGTTATGCAGCGCTAATTCGGTCTCGTCAGTTATGTAACACGCAGTGGAATAATATTCAGATCTGTCAGAATGGGCTCTTCGAACAGTGATAGGCTGTCTCTTCATTTTTCACGCGCACAACCTCCATCAAGATACAAGAGGCCCTACCCGTGGGAAGGCATAGCTACATGCTGTCTAATCCATACCTAAGCAGGGTCCATCCAAATCATCATCTTGTGGATAATAGGAAGCCTTAAGGTGGATCTACATGATCTAGAGCGAGTGGTTCAGCGCTACAAGAGAGAACCATCCTACCCGGCAGATGCAGCTCAACTCCTACAGAGCAAAGATTAATGCCTATGTACAGGTTGTGTGTCCCGATTGTGACCTGGGACCACATGACACATGTCGCTTATTTAACTGCCCGGTCTCGGCCCACCATACTCGCCGAGATCCTTGATATGGATATTCAACAGAACCAAGCAGATTTTTGCAAGAGCCGGTGCCGCCCGTCCTTTAACTGAAACTTTCCGCTCGATACCTCTGATTGTCCGCGACTTCTGTTGCAGCTACTCCGTATGGAGCATTCCACTATCCGCAACCTGTGGTCTCGCCCGGTAGCTCGCATCTAAGCTTCTCGTGACAGCACTGATCACCACACAGATCGGACCTTAATGAACATAGATATAGCCAATCACATATAAATTGAATTGGTAATCCAATCTATATACGTTTTCCCACTCTCGGTACCGCTGATTGGCCGCGACTGCCGTTGCAGTTACTCCGTATGGAGCATTCCACTATCCGCAACCTGTGGACACGCTCGGTAGCTTGCAGCTAAGCTTCTCGTGACAGCAAGGAACAATAGCCAACCACAAATAGACTGAATTCGTAATCCAATCTATTAACGTTTTTCATAGAATCTATTATTATGGATACCCAGGGCTTGTAGGCCCAAATGCGTTTTTTTTCTTTTTTTTGTTTTATATTCAAAAACTTTTAAAACTATAAAAAAAACATTGTCGTTTTCGTTTTCAGGTCGACTTTGCCGTTTATAAACATTACATTAAAAGTGTTGGCATTTTCCTATCTATGGCCACCTTGATTTTAAATTTTGTATTCCAAGCATTCCAAATTGGATCAAATATTTGGTTGACTAAGTGGTCCAACGATAAAAACGTGGCCAACGATACTAGCTTGCGTGACATGTATTTGGGCGTTTATGGTGCCTTTGGTTTCGGACAGGGTAAGTGATACTGGTTTTCCAATAGACCTCTAATTTAATGTTTTGTCCTAAAAATCGTCTCATAAATGTTGGGTTAAGGGTTTTATTTGTTAATGCTTTTGAGTTTGGCTTTTGGTTTTGAGTTACATGTTTTGATTTACTACAATTATTATTTTTTATCGCATCTACAATGCTTGTGTATTTTTGTTGTCTATCCCTCGTTTGAGTAAACAAAATTTTGCATGTTTTATCTTTTTTTTTTGTTCTCTCTGCATGTTTTCTGCTACATACTTGAGAAATTTTTCGGCTTAAGTTGTCCATGTTTTGCATGTTTCTAGATTCTGCTTGTATTTTGAATTGGTACAAATTTGAGACTAAAAATATTTAGCACAGCAATGATAATATACTACCTTCACAACAACCACACAAATTGAAACCATTACCATATAATCTAAATATCTACTACTTATGTTACTTACCTTTTCTCCTATCCCTTTTAACCTATAATACTATATATCCTTCATCTGATTCTGATTAGTTGCAACCAGTTTCTTTTCAACACTTGCCATTAGCTTGGGCTGCGTCTACTGTTCTAGAGAAATGCACGCGGTTATGTTAAATTATGTTTTTCGTTGGCCCATGGAATTATTTGATATAACACCATTGGGCAGAATTGTAAATCGCTTCGCCAAAGATATGGACACGGTTGATAATGTTTTGCCACTGAACATACGCGTTGTTCTGATGCAAGCATATGCGGTAAATTTTTTTCAAATTATTCTTCTAGTTTTTCATACATATATATATATTTTTTTTTTAATTGGTATCATTCATTCATTGGATTCATACAATCGCGTGCTTTTGTAACATATATTGTTGACTATGTGTGCAATTAATCGAAATTCATTTAAAAAACGTATGCTCGAAAAAAAGCATATATAGCAATGGCGTTGTAAGAAAAAAGTGCTCCTAATGCATTTTCCTAATATGGGGATAGTCCCTCTCCTCCCCAAATTTTTTTACACTAATTTTCTTTCTCTTACCACCTTTTTCGAATTTCCTTCACATCTTTATTTCGTAATACCTTAGGAAATTTTATCTTAAAGTTTAAACCTATTTGTAACCCATTAATCAAATAGTTGTCAAATTGACCCTATTGGTTCATAAAGGTGAATCAAGACGCAGATGTTATCAGATCAAGCGTAAATGCTTAAGAAAGAACAAGTTTCTTTTGTGAACGAAACGTTCGAAATTGTCTTCAGGCATCTACATTGTGATAACGTTTAGTGTAGATTTTTTTTAAATTACCAAAGTTTTTGTGTACTTCTGAGAGTCGATCCTGTGTTCCATCCATCCCATGACGGATGAATGGAACGCCTCACAACACACATTCATATGTTTTAAAAGTCATTTAATCTTAAGGTTTTGTAGGGAAGATGTTCATAGCGGTCAGTATATGAAATACGTACGTTGTCAATATTTTCAACAACGCTTGTATATGATGGCGCCATTGATGTATGATTTTGCAAAGTCATTTTTGTTTCTAGTGTGGGCGACAGAGGTATTGGAAGTATCCTGTCTCGAACCAAACCTGTTGTGAGTTTTGTAAAGACTGGGTAAAGTATTGTAATTATTTCTACATTCATTGTATAGACAATTGGTTTTGTCATACCCAACCAGCATGTGCCTATTCATGCTAACCAGCACTTGCTTTCTGTTATATACTATTAAGGTTCGGATCTGCTCCAGAGCAATATTTTTAGGTTATTGATGTTGTCCTATGTAGATTTTGTATTGCATATTGTGTTAATTTGTAGCTCCAGATCGGTTAATTGCGCAACAAAAAATATAGATCAATTTATATATAAAGGCAGATAGTTTCAAGTTTACTCTTAACAGGTTGATTCAATTTTAGGCTAGGATATGTACCCAACATACCTTATCCCTCAACATTTATTTTTTTGTTTCAATTTTTATAAGTTATTGTAAATATGCACTTTATTTAATTAAAAATTAACAAAAGTTCACCTTCACCCTCGTCCTGTTGCTCTGCACATTTTGCTTTAAAATTACTAAAATTATTTTATTATTCACTAAATGATAGCTAAAAAAAAAGGAAATTACGTGGAACTAGGTGGAATGCAAATTTGGCTGCGAATGTCCTTAAAAGGAATAGCAGAAAGACTTCATAGTCATCTCAATGAGTGCTATCCGATTGAAGTCTTTAGCCCAATTATAGGGGACCTGTGTGTTAAAGCATAGACCGAATTTTGCACAACAACTTCTTAACATACGTGCCAAAATGTAAAGCGATCTCAAGATTTCACTTCTTGAACCTCTATAGGGCTATATTGTACTGCGACGTTCTCTATGACATCAAACAGATATGCCGAGTATGGTCCGAATGACACAGCTGCCATATAAACCGATCTCCCGATAATACTTTGAGCCTTTGGAGGATACAATTCTTATCCAATTGTCTGAAATTTAGCACAATGACTTCTTCTATAACTTCTAACATACGTCCCAAGTATGGCCAGATTCGATCTAGAACCTTATAAAGCTCCCATGTAAACCGATCTGCCGATTGAACTTCTTAAGCCCCTATAGGGCGCAATTCTTAACCGATTTGGCTGAAACTTTGCAAAATAACTTCGTAAAATACATAATTGATTGAGTTGGGCATCTTGGAATTTAGATTATCCTCATAGGGGAAATATCTTGGTTTCATTATGGAACACCGTCTGAATTGTAAAACATAACATGATCTCTTTTTAAAGGCCTGCAGTTCCTTCGTCCTACTTCGGTCCACGTCAAGCAAAAGTGTTTTGACAGTTCGGCATCCATGTACAGTTTCCAACCTCTTCTCTCTACTGATTCGCTTGTAGTGGAGGAGCTCTTCCTGGCATATTCGTCCGTCTTCTCATTTGCGGAACACCATTGCGTCTGGGAATCTAATTTAGTTCTATGTCATAAGCCGGAGTTTATTCAGGGATTCTTAACAATCCGCCATGCAATTCCACCTTACTGACCTCGAATCCGATAACCTAAGGGCCGTTATAGTATCCACATAAATCCAGGATTTTTAATGCCGTAAATCCATTCCCAAGTTTTCATTTGCGGCTTTGAAAGTGCCCCAGACCTAAGCCTGAAACACCGTACACTAATACGGCATTCTCACCGATATACCGTCTCTGAGTCCATCTTGGAGCTATCTTTCTCTTCTATCGGTCTCATCCACAGCATCCGTCCCCACTCCTCTCTTTCGGGTAAGCATATCCTGAAGATCCTATCTCGTATGGGTTCGGATGCCATGCAGTCTGAGACACTCCTCAGTCTGTCCATCCATTCCATTGTAACCAAAATAGAACCATGGCCTAAACCGTACTCCTTCAGCATGCCAAGTACCCTCAGATTCCGATTCCGACGAAGCCATTCTTTACACCTTTTAAAATTTACTAGTGCTAGTTCCCTTTTCCGCTCCTTTCACCACTCCAATGCCCAATTTTTCATCACTGATCCCACAATACCGGTGTTCAACCATTAATTCATCTTTGGGCTAACTCCGCACTTTGGAATTATTACCGGAGACGAGAAAAGGTGTCCCTTCAGTATATAAATAGAGAAATGTGAGGGTGGTCACCAAGGATTAAGCAAATTCTGCTCCCAGAGAAGATAACGCCTATTATATAGTGGAGGTGAGAAGGACTGTTGCATTATGAAGTGCTTAAGAAGAACTGGAGGCTAAGAGAGACATCTTCACATACCAACAGAAAAGACATTACACCAAATAAGTTCAAGAGATCTTTCTTTACGACTAGGCCAAGCCCCCCATAAGACCTGCGTTCATCCAGCAACTCATCTTCGGGCTAACTCACCATTTCCTATCGAACATTCTCCTGCAGGAGTAGAAGGGGCATCGCTTTTCAGCTTATATCCTCCGTATTCCTACAAGATATTCCGTAGATTCAGTTCATTTGAATATTACAATATAATTATCATCGACCTCCCCCTGGCTGCCTGGAAAGTGCGTCTCCCTTATTAGTTCCACCGTCTCCTGGTTGCTCTCGGTGTAAGTTCCCTCTTCCCTACTCAGAGGGCTTGGAGTGCTTAGATCCTTAGAGAGCATTTAAAGCAATCTATATGGCTCGCAAGAATCGGAGGGCACGATTCTCCACAAAATCTCGCCCAAAAACTCCTCTTTGCTATCCTTCGTTCTTGAGCCTGCCCGAAATTCTCTAGGCATATTTTGAGAATCACTCGCAGTTTTTCAAGCAGAGATATTTGCCATACTCGAGACACTACGGATCTTAGCACAGGAATATCGCTTAGAATTTCCAGAAAACGATCTACTATGTAGATAGTCAAGTAGCTCCAAGATGCTGAGATCAAACGCGACAAATTTATAGTATTGAGCGATTTTCGAAAAGAAATATGGGATTTAGAATGCAGTATTAAACTGTGGTTGATATATGCGATGGACAATAGAATTTATACAAATTACACAGATTAGAGCAGCGATGGATGCAACAAGATCCCAATCATTACCATTTTTGGGCACTTTTAAAGGTATATCATCCATCATCTAAAATACTCGCATAGGGTGATAAATGGAATACACATCATCACATACAGGGAATTGCATACATCGGCTAGGCTCTTGGGGTGAATATGTCAATAATGAGAACGGAACTCACATAGAAAGACTTGATAGTCAGCAGATATAACTGTGTATTCAGATCACAGACATTCAGTTGGCATACATCAGATTACTGGTACTGTGTCAATGCCCGCCGGGGATACGGAAAAAGACACCGATTTCTGAGGTATCTCTAATTCTAGATCTGTGATCTCTAAATACATGTGAATTAACAAACACCGCTAGGTTTCTGTCTAGGCCTGAAGACATTCTCTTAAATGCCAGGAGCGGCGTGATGCTTGCTTGCGCATCCTTAACCTGACCTAATCAAATAACCAAAGGTTTGATCTTGTTCGACAGAAAAATAGATGCTCCTGCGTTAAATAGAAGTTGTAATGAATGTTTGATCCACAATAGAGGTGTTTGATCCACAATTGGGATGATTATTGCAATTTTTCTTCATCTTAAGCTATCATTTGGTGAACTAATAATGTATATCACACAACAATTTGAAAACAAAATTCAATTTCCTATTAATTAAGTGTAAATTTTATATATAATATAAATTTTTCAATAATGCATTATTGTTTCGTCATAGCTTTTAACAATAGTAAGAAAGAAATGAATGCTAAAGATATATTTTATGTTTTACTAAACTTTGGTACACACTATTTCGCATCTGTATTTTTTGCAATAATTGAAACTAAAAAAAATACAATACAACAACATAAAAAATCTACCTCTCTGTTCTTCTTTCCTTATAGTTATAGTTCATTTTGTCTTTTCGTTAACATTGGCCATTGGTTGCATTTACTGTTCAAAATTTTTACATGAACAATTATTAAACAGTATCATGCGTTGGCCTATGGAGCTCTTTGACATCACACCATTGGGTAGAATTGTAAATCGTTTCGCCAAAGACATTGATACCATTGACATAGTTTTACCATTGAATTGGCGCTTTGTCATAAGTCAGGCATTTGCGGTAATTAAAAAACAAAAACAACAAACTATACAATTTAACACTAAAACACCTTTTAAAAATATCTATCTATAAAAGTATAACATATCATTCATTAATTGTTATTTTAAGATTTTTTGTTTGTGCTTTTGAGTAATTCAAAGGTATTAAATACACCTCACATCTCGACACATAGATCCGCTATAAATATCATTTGCCTTGTACGTTTAGTAGTTTTTTTTTTTAATGTTTAACTAGCACTCTTCAGTTTTCTTTTTAATATTTTCAAAAAAGTATACAGCATTGGCACAGTTGATTTGCAAGCAAAATAAATAAATATATCACAACTCTAACGCAAAACTTTAGTAATTCGAACATTTTTAATATATATTTAACAAATTTTTAAAATATTTTTTCTTTGCGAAAGTAGAGTTTTGTACATAAGTACAATATGTTTACACATAAAATCTCAAACTATTCTAAAATTTTTGAATTTACCCTTTTGAGACTTAGTTGTATGACAAATTCTTTATGATTGCAATAGATCAATCCTAATGCGTCTATTTTAAGCAAATATCGTCAAGTCTAAATTGTAATTTTAGTTTTTTAAATTAGTGATATTGGCCCCTTAGGTATGTACGAGGATATTATAGTTATGTTCATAGCTGAGGATGTAAACTAATTTCATCCGTTATATTTGGTTTCAAAAAACATTTCCACGCACAAAAAACTCATAAAAGTTTGCTCCACTAGGTTAAGTTAGGTGGAAGAAGGTAGACTTATTTCATATCCTTGCGGATAAAGACAACAGCTAATAATCGGCTTTATGTGTACTCTCACAATTCTAAAAAGAAACCTCAGAAAGCCCTTGTCAAGAAATCTGTGCATTTAAGTTGCTTCATGTTCGATATAACATCCATAGGAAGAGCTATAAAGTCACGTCGCCCATTCCACATGCCCTACAACCTTATCTGCCGCAACTACTTTGTGTAGATACTTATAAAGGTTAGGTTAGGTAAGGTGTAAGTGGCAGTCTGCCATCAAACTCACTTTTCGTCAATTGTGATACCAACAGGAGAAGGAAGATGCCACCTATTTACTACCGTTGAACCATCCAGATCGCTTTAAAACTCCCAACAACTTGAGAATGTTAACATACGCTAAATCGGAAAGGTTCTCAAATAAATGAGAACCTAAAGTGGAACTCCTCCGATTGCCAGTGCGGGCCACATACACAGCAGATGTTCAATTGTCTCTTCTTCGTCGAAGTCCTCACAGCTTCTGCAAAAGTTGTTACTTGCAACCTTCATAGCTGAAGATGTTTTCCGATCAGACCGTGACATGAGGGACACAATGAATGAGACGTCTGTTCTAGCCACAGCAAAGCGGTAGACCTCTTCAAGTCTAGATTAGACCCCATGTTTTTTGGAATGTTCACAACCCCCATATATTCTCTGACTTTTGATTTTATCTCATCGTAATAGACTTCGAGGATAAAATCTTTCTTAGCCTAGAGGCCTCAGATGTATCCTCCACTGGAATGCAGAATTCCACCCAGGATTTGCTCTGTGCCTATCTCAGCTCGCTTTTGTAATTTCTTAGCTCAGCCTTGTGGTGCCCTTGTGGTTTTCTCCCTGTTGAAGAGTTTCTGCATCCCTTCCTTAGACTAACCAGTTCTGGGGTCCAAAGTGGTGGTCCCTGTTTGCCCATTGATTTGGCTCTAGGACATGCTGACACAATTGAGTCATTCAGGGCCTTCGTGATCCGCTTGACCATTATGTTGTTGTTCTTCACAGTTTCCACTTCCTTTTCTGGTCTAGAAGGGATAGTAGTGCAGAATGTGTGCCGAAATCTTTCGCAATCAGCCTTTCTTATGTGTAACCGAGGTACCATTTCTGCAGTATTTTCCCCAAAGTTGAAACTAATATAACGATGATCAGAGAAGTTATGGTCATCCAATACTTCCCAGTCGCATATCTTTCCGCTTATATCCTCCAATACATCTAGTTACTCCTGCCTGTTTCTGGTAGTAAAGGTCGCTTTATATCCTACATTACAAATTGCCAGATTGCAACTTATGTTATATTCGAAAAGCAGCTCATTCCTTTCGTTGATATCCGAACTTCCCCATATCTCCAACACTACAATGAGGCTTTTTTTCAGTGCAGAAGCGGCTTCAAGCAGCAACTTAAGGCTTGAAGGCGGCATGTCTGAATCCTGTGCCATTTATAGGGAAGTCAGCCAGTAATAAGACTTATTAATTTCAAGGCTGGCTACTGCCGAATCTTCAGTGCTTAGCGACGGAAGAGGAAAAACATTTAGACTAAATACCCTTTGCAAGAATACAGGCTCTGTGTCTCCCATTCCCCGAACCCTTGAGTAGTTTAAATCCAGGTGAAGAAAGTTGAGTGTGAACTTTCTTTTTAAATAAAAGCTTACCTGACAGAAAGTGCCAGTATACTTTCATTTACCAAAAGTGGTGCAAAGACGCGTAGATTTCAAGGAGCGAAATCTACTACAAATCCTAACGACCAATATAAGATATGATTGCCTTTGACCTAGAAAGGGGAGAGAAAAATAAAAGAAAGACCAAGAAATGTTTTGAGACGAGTAATTTTATTGTCACCTTTCTTTGATGTTGTGTGCTTGGCTGTCGTTGAAAAAAGAGGCCGAGTCCTATATTGTAATGCCATGTTACCATATAGAATTTACAGAGATGGGAAGAGTTAATTAGAGTTAGGGTCAATTCTTAATTTATTATTCAAAAAAGTTGAGCACCAGGAATTCTTAGTCCACGAACCATTCCTCCGCACACCCATGGTTCCTGGATAAGAACCACTTCAAATCCTTCTGCCTTCAGAAGGACCTTTAGTGCCGCCGGAGCGGTCTTACAATGGTGGAGATTTATCTGTAGCAACCGGACCATAGTCAGGAATTTGAATTTCCACCACTGTTGGGTTAGCCTTGTCTTCTGAGTTCGCCAGGAGTTTTTCCTCACAAATTTCGTTCGATGAGTTTCTTTAGATACTTTTTAAATCCGAGGAAGCTTGAATAGATGCCGAAGGCCGTAGTGATCTTCTACCTACCTTCCCTCAGTACCTGCCTTGTCCGGTCCCAGTCTGGATCTCCCGAAAGGAATTTTGCGTTGCCAAAATTTTCGTATCTGTGGCTCGAAAACTCAAAAGTTATTGTTTAGAAGCCTCTCCATCCTCAACGAGTGACTGTTTGGTGCGGTTTGTGGTCATGTGGGGTCATTGAAATTTGCTTTTTCGAAAATAGGCTAGATCAACAGTTGCGGTGTGATTAATGATTCTTTGTGGTCGGAGTTGGATGGTATGAAGACGGATGACAGAAATCACTGTCTTTAATTTGCTTTCGACTATAGTCCGAGTCTTCAAAAAATTGAGAAAATGAGGCGAATTATGACTGATGTAGCGCAGAGGTTACCATGTCCTCCTATAACGCTGAACGCCTGGGTTCGATTCTTGGCGAGAAAATAAAAGAAAAAATTTTCATCGGTGGTTTCCCCTTCTAATGCAGTCGACATTTGTGAGGCACTATGTCACGTAAAAACGTCTCTCTAAAGAGGTGTCACACTGCGGCAGGCGGTTAAGACTCGGCTATAGAAAGGAGCTCTCTTATCATTGAGCTTTAACTTGGGTCAGGCAGAACTCATTGATATGTAAGAAGTTTGAAACTGTTCCCAAATGAGATGTTCATGCGCAAATTAGCAAATTGTATTCTGACGGGAGTTGCTGACCAGTGACCAGTGCAGTGAACAGAGTAGATTTTGGAATTTGGTTTGGCTGAATAAAACAAAAAATGTTGTGGATGAGGGCAGTGGTTCCAAAAGTTCTACTTGAAGCAGCTTGACCGAGTTCATAGATGAGCGATGGTGTTGATTGACCATGTTGGGTATCCAACCGTATTGTTTCTCTGGTGCGCTAACGTAATGTGGGCAACGTGATGGATACTTCCATGTTGTTTGTTCCGCAGTGATATATTGGGTTGCCCAAACAGTAATTGCGGATTTTTCATATAGTTGGCGTTGATAAATTTTTTCACAACTTGTGACTCTGTAATGGCATTATTTCTTCTGTCAGTTATCAGCTGTTACATTTAACTTGCTTTAGAAAAAAAGTGTAAAAAAGTATATTTGATTAAAGTTCATTCTAAGTTTTATTAAAAATGCATTTACTTTCTTTTAACAAATCCGCAATCACTTTTTGGGCAACCCAATGTATGTATATACTCGTTTATCGCTGGAATAGTACAAATGTGGAATCGAACTATGGTCTCAAAGCCTAATATTTGCAAACACCTCCATGAAAAATTCGGCCTCAGAGCCAACCTGTAACCAATAGGATCAGATCATGCCTTTTTCGCAAAGTCATCGTAGAGAATATCTGTCCTACCAAGGTCTTTGCACAGGGGTGGATTTTTTGATTCCCTACGATGACCAAAGTCCATCGCCCACTGCCCATTTTCTGCCATCGCGGGTGGCGCGGGACCCAAATGTTCATGCAACATGGAATGCATGCTTGTCCCACTAATGCCTAAGTTTGTCTCAATCTCACAATAGGTCACGTGACAATTTTGCAATATCAGTTGGTGCACAGCATCAATGGTTTTTGGAATAACAACTGATTTTGGACGAGCTTCACGAAATTCGTTTTGGAGTGAACCACAACCTCGGTTGAATTCACCATACCATCGATAAACACTGGCCCTTGATGGAGCTTCTTCGACAAAAATTTAATTAAGTTAATCAATGCACTGTTGTTGAGTTAATCCACGTCGAAGGTTGTAAAAAATAATCGCATGAAAATGTTCACGATTTAATTCCTTTTTTTTTGGGTGAGATGATTCATTTAAGTTACTGTAAACAACACAAATAACGCTCGTATGTCAAAACTTTCTGAGTACATATAACCTCAAAAATGTCAAGCTTTTCGATAGAGCTGTCAGTTGACAGATTGTAACACAAGGGTTGTCCAATCCCCAAATAAAAAAGGCAACCCTCGTATACATATATACTTTATGGAGTCTTAGACCAGCATTTCGTGATGTTACAAAGATAATAACGAAATGAACATATCTCCCTCCTTCGGTGATATGTATAAAATGTTCAGGTTTTTTGATACAATAGTGATGTATGTTGTTGCATAAAATTAAGTCAAGTCTTGCATATGAACATAACTTATAATGAACTCCTCGTACGTACATTATATTCAAAATTTCTTTTTGTCGTCTCTTGTGTAAATAATCATATTTAATGTTGGTTTTTATATTTTTCCTTATGTTTGCTTTAAATTTTAGCCTATAACAGTAAGCCGAAAATATTTCTTGACTGCCATTCGTACTAAGTATGTTAGTTTATGATTGAATTTATGTATATTTAGAAACATTTTCTTGTACATATAATAATTTAAGTTGCATGTACAAATTGGCTAGACAGTTTTTTTTCGTTTAAACAAATTTTTCCAAATGTTCAAAATTGGGTGAACAAAAATAACCTATGTTTGGCCTTTGTTTTGTTACATTTAGTTGAATTGTTATTTTATTTGCTTGTCTTTTATATGTTGATGCAACTAAATTGAGATAAGATTAAAGAATTTTGAATATAGTTTTAGCTCGTTACCTTTCGGGCCTGAGTTTGGCAATTGGCTGTTTGCATAGTTCAATGGCCGTCTTTGTTGTATTATTGAAAAAAGTCATGAAATGGCCAATGGAACTATTCGATACAACGCCGGTGGGTCGCATTATAAGTCGTTTTTCAAAAGACATTGACACATGCGATACAGTTTTGCCATTAAGTCTTCAGCAATTCCTTTCAACATGTTTTTCGGTAATGCAAACACTTATTTATTTTAATTTTATTATAGCATAAATATGTTATTTGTAAAAGAAGGTGTTTTATGATTTTCCCTGTAATTTGTTGGGGGCCATTTCCTTGGCATTTTAAAGCGAGGTCTCAATTTTTTATGTCAAATATTTATTTGAGTTTTTTTTACCTATTCCCCCATAGAAAACAAAAAAAATCATACTCATAAAAACTCATTTAATATCATTTTATTTTAATTCTATTTATGTGAAAGTTTATGATATATCATCACTTGATTTTTCTGATGCTATTTTCTGATTTAACATTCGTACTAATTTCCTTGTGGCAATTTGGACGTTTTTTCACTACAATAATCTTCTAAACAGGGTTGTTCTTTAAACTCACGAATAGGTTTGAGGTTTTTGTGTCTTAAAAAAAATTTAACATTTTCATAGCATTCTCGGTTTCAACCCAAGCGTACTTTCTGGGCTGGTGCTTGAAAATAGGAGACAAATTGAAATTTTTTGAGAAGTTTCAACATTGTTGGCTTTTAATGTTAAGGGGTAATTCTTCTTACACTTTACAAGATTCAAATTTTCTTTTTCAATTTATGATGCGATACATAAACATTTTGTTCACCTAGATGTGATTAAGTTCGCCAACAATAGCCATTTGTTATTTTCCAGTAAAATATAATGAAATCACACAATTACGCTTCAACCCCATCACGAATAACTTTTTTTTTTAAATAAACTCAGCAGCAAATACTTCTGCTCACAACAATGGAAGCTGTCAATAAAACAAATATCATGTAGCTGTCACTTCTAGTTTGACAGATATACCAGTGTCAAATTGGTTATACTTTGTGTCAGCTACCCTTAAAGTGGACTTAAATACCTCGCGCAGCTCTTATGCGTACTTACGCGTGCGTGTCAAAAATATTAAAATAGGTTGATTTGGATTGTGTGAGTTAGAAACAAATGCTTGCACGCATCTGAAGGAATAAGTTAACCAACTCTCAACTTTGAACGCGTTTCAGGGCGCAAAATATATGATTTGAATATGCTTACACTCATAAAAAAAGTCGTGATTATTTTGTGAATCGTGCATGAGTAAAATTTTTGTCTCGAGTGGACATAAAAAGTGGTCCGTGAATAATTTTTTGGCTCGAGTGAAATATCACTCACGCGCACGCCTCAATTCTATTGTTTCTTCTTCCTCGATATCCACACAGGCTCTGCAAAAGTCGTTACTGGCAACCTTCAGTCTGTCAGCATGTTTTCCGATCATTAGTCATCTGTCATGATGGACACAATGACTGAGACGTCTATTCTAGTCAGGGACATCAAATCAGTAGATTTCTTAAAGTCTAGATTAGGCCACATAATTTTAGAATATGCAGCGAATCCCCGAGTCCAATTAAGGGAGTCTCTCTCCTTTTTGGTGAGAGTTTTAGGATCATTCGCACAAAGCCTTTCTATAAACCTGAGAACGATGCGCCTTTTATTATTCCAACCTCTTAAAGAGCGTATTGGTTTGACAGAGAAGGCCGATGGCCTAGCCAAATTATAGGCATGCTCCACTCAACAGTTCAAACAAATCCCATCAAAAGATCCTAGCATTTTTTAATGTCATGATCGGGCAGCTTAGGTTAGGTTATGTTGAAAAGGGGTTGCGTATATCATCCGCCCCATGCCACTATGGACATACACCTAAGCCATTAATCGGCTTGTTGTGCTCTCTAAATACTACAAAGTAACCACGAAAAAGATAATCCATGTTAGGAATTCCGTGCTACTTACAAAATCCTTAATTGTTCCCCATTCCACGCTCCTAAGTTGGTTCACTGCACCGATTTTGCATAAGTGAGCTCGTAGTTCTATGTGTCCCGTAATGATACCGAAAGCTATACGGCGCTCCTTCTTACTTCCTTTTAGTAATAGCCACGTCTTCTCACAATTCGGGTCTCCCCATAGGATTTTTGACGTCCAAGCGACCGTTTTGCTGTTCGCCGACCACGCCCTGAACTCGAACTGCATCGACCCGAAAGGCTTGGGGTTAACCAAGTTTAATGACGGGAATCCTCTGGCCTTCACTGCCAAATCGTCTGCTCTTTCATTCTCCTTTAGTCCGCTACGACCCGGCACACAAACGATACGAAGTGTGCCATCCTCAGAATAGGCGTTAATCTTCTTCTTACACCCAAGACTGTTAATGTTAATGTTAACCTTAGCGGCAGATAAGCCTTGCTCATTGCTCTTATGGGGAGAGAAACGGGAGATAAGGACTGTAAGACGCTGGGTAACATTCAAGACTGCTATAATATAAGAGGTCTCTATATCCTTTCCATCGCACATTCTGTAGATTATCCCCCTTATTCCGTTTGGCGATAGCGTAGTCGAATGTCGAAATTTTTACAACACGGTATTATGGTTGGTATTATGTAAGTCGAATTCGACAGTCAAATTTGACGAAAACGATCGATATATGAGTAAATTGCATTCTAAACTACATCGCGCCTGTTTGTCGAAAGAATGTGGAACCTACTTTTATATTATTTTTATACCACCATACCTAGCTAGAATGGGGGTGTACTAATCTAGTCATTCCGTTTGTAACACCTCGAAATATTGATCTAGGACCCCATAAAGTATATTCATTCTTGTCTCGACATTCTGAGTCGAATTAGCCATGTCCTTCCGTCTGAAAAGTTAGCCGCTTGAAATTTTGTACAGATACTTTATATGGTGGCCACCGTAGCGCAGAGGATAGCATATCCGCCTATGACGCTGAACCCCAGAGTTCAAATCCTGACGAGACCATTAGAACAAAATTTTCAGCGGTGGTTTTCTTTTCCTAATGCTGGCTACATTTTTGAGGTACTATGCCATGTAAAAGTTCTATCCAAAGAGGTGTTGCACTGCGGTACGCCGTTCGGACTCGGCTATAAAAAGGAGGCCCCTTATCATGGAGCTTAAACTTGAATCGGACTGCACTCATAGATATGTGAGAAGTTTGCCCCGTTCCTTAATGGAATGTTCATGGGCAAAATTTGCATTTGCACTTTATATTGATGTAGGTCATTGAGGATTGCAAATGGCCCATATAGATTCAGATTTGGATATAGCGTCCATATAAAACTATCTCCCGATTTGAATTCTTGAGCCCCTGGAAGCCGCAATTTTCGTCCGATTTAGCTGAAATTTTGCATGTGTTGTACTGTTATGACTCCTAACAAGTGTACCAAGTATGGTCTAAATCGGCCTATAAACTGATATAGCTCCCATATAATCCAATCTCCCGATTTGACTTCTTGTGCCCCTGGAAGCCGCAAATTTTTTACCGTTTTGGTTGAAATTTTGCACATAGTGTTTCGTTACGACTTTCAACAATTGTGCTATGCACGGTCTAAATCGGTTAAGAACCCAATATAGCTCCCATATAAACCGATCTCCCGTTTTGATTTCTTAAGCCCCTGTTAGCCTCAATTTTCATCCGATTTGGATGAAATTTTGTGCATGGTGTTTTGTTATAACTTCTAACAACTGTGCCAAGTAGGGTCTAAATCGGTTTATAACCTGATATAGCTCCCATATAAACCGATCTCCCGATTTGACTTTTTGAGCCTCTGGAAGCCTCAATTTTCATCCGATTTGGCTAAAATTGTGTACATGGTGTTTTGTTATGAATTCCAACAACTGTGTTAAGTACGGTCCAAATAGTCAAGGACATGATATGGCTGATATGATATGGCCATATAAACCGACCTCCCAATTTGATTTTTTGAGTCCTTACAAGCCGCGATTTTTATCCGATTTTGCTGAAATTTTATATATAGTGTTCTGTTATGACTCTCAACAACTGCGCAAAGTATGTTTCAATTCGGTCTATAACCAGATATAGCTCCAATATTTTTGCAGAATCCATAGTGGTGGGTACCCAAGATTCGGCCCCGCCGAACATAGCACGCTTTTACTTGTTTTTAATTACCACAATATTTTTCCATTATCAAACTATCGAAGGCGAAAAAGTTATAGAATATCACGAAATGTGAAATGCACATTCGACTGTTGTCGATTTTCGCCTTCGACAACGGGAATAAGGGTGAATATTCTTCAATATATTCGCCAGTGTTCCATAAAGGAATTCTCTCAAATAAACCTATTTTAAATCTACATTAAGTTTTTTGAATACCGGTGAATAACTTCGTCGTCTTTTATGTAAATAATAATATTAAATGTGGGTTTTTTATATTTTTTCTCTAATGTTTGCTTTAGATTTTAGCCTATTATAGTAAGCCGAAAATATTTCTTGCCTACCATTCGTACTAAACAATTTATGATTGATTTTATGTATGTATATTTAAAAAGTTTTCAAAATTTTCTTTTATCACAATTTATGTTGCATGTGCAAATTGGCATAGATAATTTTTCTTAAATTGATTTTCTTTTAAACACTTTTCCAAATATTCCTAATTGCGAGAAGTACATAGTAGCTATGTTTGGCCTGTGTTCTGTTACATTTAGTTGCGTTGTTCTTTTATTTGCTTGGGGTTAATGATTTGATGCGACTAAACTGAGATGATATGAATGAATTTTTGAATATAGTTTTAGCTCGTTACCTTTCGGGCCTGTGTTTGGCAATTGGCTGTTTGCATAGTTCAATGGCCGTCTTTGTTGTCTTATTGAAAAAGGTCATGAAATGGCCAACGGAATTATTCGATACAACGCCGGTGGGTCGCATCATAAGTCGTTTTTCCAAAGACATTGACACATGCGATACAGTTTTGCCATTAAGTCTTCAGCATTTTCTTTCAACATGTTTTTCGGTAATGCAAACATTTATTTTTATTTTATTATAGTATCAATACGTATTTGTTAATTTAGGTGATTTATGATTTCTCCCTATAATTTGTTTGGGATTTTTTTTTCCTTGGCATTTTAATGTGATGTATCACTTTGTTTTGTGTAATTTATTCTGAGTTGTTCTTAAGCCAATCCCAGTTAGAGAACAAAATTCATCATATACATACAAACTCGTTTAATAATTCTTATTTTAAATTCTAGCAACGCTATTCACCAAACTTAATGTAGATTTGAAATAGTTTTATTCGACAGATTTCCTTTACAGAACTATCAAATAAACATTTTTTAAGCCTGCATTAAGTTTTATGAATACGGCTGTAGTTATTTTAAAAATTATGATATATCATTACTTGATTTTTCTTAGGCACTTTTCTTTTTAACTTTTTTAAATAATTTTCTTGTGGCAATTTATACTCTTTTTACTGCAATAATTATCTTAAAAGTGTTTCTATTTAAGTCACGATTTAGTTTGAGATTTTTTTGTGGCTTCAATTATTAAATAATTAATAAAATTAAGCATTTTCATTGTATTCTTGGTTTCAACCGAAGCGCACCTTGTGGGCCAGTGCTAACAAATAGAAGATAAAGGCACATTTTTGTTTGGAAATAAAAATGTTTTAGTAGTTGATTTTGAAAATTTCTTTCTTTTCAAACATGAAGTTTCGACAATGTTGGATTTTAGTGTGGGTGCATCTTCACAAGATTAAAATTTTCTCTTGTAGTTTATGAAACATTGTTCGCAAATGGCATTGAAAATCAACTCAGATAAGTCTATCAATGATATACACTTGCTACAAAAAGTATTCGTGCAACGAAAAAATTTCCATTAAGGTAATGCATGAAATATGGACAAACATAGACTTTAGTTATGACTTGGTTATAACTATAGTCTTTAGTTATGACCGTGCCAAGTACGATCCGAATCGCTCTATAAAGTGATATAGCCTCCATATAAACTTATCCCCGGATTTGAATCTTGAGCTCTTAAAAGACTGCATTTTCATCCGATTTGGCTGAAATTTGAAACAAACACTTGAGATTTGACTTCCAAAATTCAAATATAGACCCATATAAACCGACCTCCAGTTTTGAATTCTTCAGCCCATAGAAGACTTAATTTTCACCTGATTTGGCTAAAACTTGGCCCAAACCCCTTTCTTACGACTTACAACATCAGTGCCGAATCAATCAATATGGTGATATAGGCCCCCTAAGTACCGATAACCCGATATGACTTCTTGAACTAAATAATTCAAATACA